>NW_022194807.1:261244-334622 GCF_900067095.1 Fusarium proliferatum ET1 | reverse complement strand
TAACATAACATAACATAATCGACGGACAGGGAAACTTCATTTACACAAAGCGAACGTTGACCTTGCATTATGTTAAACCGAAGCGGCCATGCAGTAAGCGGTACCAATAGGCAAAGTCATCAGGCTAAACATGTCTCAAATCGGAATAGCGCAAGGCAAGCCCAAAATGAGGGGTAAGAAACCAGATAGAACACAAGCAATGAACACAACAAGTTGAATGCACAATAATTTACCTAACCGGTTCAACACATAATAAACGATTCAAAGTTAGTGTACGATGTTTTGTTTTTGTTTTGCTTTATCTCTTTGATCCCCGGACGCTTGCGGGTCGCTAGAGGACAGCCGCAGAGCGCTTAGCTAGACCAACGTAATTAGTTCGTGCCCCACCTTTCTGATCCCGTGGCTAGCACCAAAGACTGTGCAGATTTCATCACGCCTGCGTAGCTATCATTCCATGACTTGGAAATCTTTCCATTCGTAGTAAAATCTGTACGGGTAGTAAAACTTTTACAAGTAAAACTTTTACACATGCTCAGATTTTCACATTATGGCCACCAGTAAGCCCCACCCATTACTTCAGTTTTTTCATCGCCGAAGACAAAACCACGCTGCTACTATTAAGTATATCGTTGGCGAAGGGCATGAACTATTCAGCGATGTTCCTATCGATGAGCTTGTATCTTTGGCCTTTTTCTCGACGCCAACTAACTTAAAAACATTTGCACGGAGCCACCCCGAATTGAGGCCACTCGTTCTACAAACTTACGAGTCTGATAAGAACAACGATCTGTTCCGCGATTGGCAGTTCTTTTGTAAAACGATTGATGATGGCGGGAGGCGATCGGAATATTTACTTGGTAATATTTGCTCTGATCTGATACATGGCATAGTCACTGCTAACATAACGATTGAAGAGGGCGCCATCAAGTTTGGCACAGAACATATTCCTCAAAGGTGGCAACACGTATGGCAACTTCGTAGTCGTGAGCTCTTGCAGCTTCTGCGACGAGGCCGCACCGAACAAACCACTCACGTGGACTGCCAGCCTAGTCATCGTTTACGCTCAAGCCTAAATGAGCATTTGGGTGCGGGGTCCTCCACTGCGTTCACATCTTTTTTGGACTCAAATAGCTGGTTTATAGCGAGAGCGCCAGACGTTTCCAGACTCCAAATCACGATCAGTAATTTCCTATATATTGGCATGAGCATGAGTTTCAAGAGGGCACAGGAGAAACACCATCTGACCGATGCTGTGCGTCTCCACGTTGCGGCAGAGAGCGGTGGCGACTTCAAATTAGAAATTTTCGTAAGCACACCCATAGCAAGAGCTTTCACTGACGCAATACGCGATGGAAATGAAGAGCTGTTGAGAATTATGCTTGGTGACTATCTCGCGGAAGGCATGGACGGTAGTCTTTGGAAACAAGAGGAGAAGCACTTGGGGATCCCAGGGCCGACAGCAGCTTTGAGAGTGGTACCTACCGAGGACGAGGATTATAGGTTGTTTGTTATGCTTCGGTTCTCAACAGGCCAAGAGCTCTTTGGTTCTCTTTTCCCTATTTAGGTACCAATTTGAAGTATGCGTCCATTACAAGAACGGCAGTATCCTTGGGAAGATCTTGATTATCAAGTGGCTCATTCGCTCTCTTGCGAATAACACCGCCATGATCCCAATTTATAGTTCCTTCGCCCCCTTTCCATGACATCAGTCGATCATAAGGAACGGCCTCGAAGTGATGGTAGTCGATGTATTCAAAGTCTCCGTCGTTGGTCTTGTCTTTCTGGTCTAATGTCAGCGTCCAGGTGCATTGAGAATGGCGGATCGCAAGTACCTCGGGCATGAGATCAATCTGGAAGGCAAAATGATGGTTTTGAAGCTGAAGTGTTGGATACCGAGACGAAACTGGGGTTGTATGAAAGCGGTTACGGTGTTTGTAGTGTAGTATGCCAGTCCATATGAATCAATGATCGCGTGTTGAAGAAATAAGTTCTGAATGCTTGATGGCAGCGTTAGGCGTGAGTTAGGCACACATCTCGGATGATATGTGGGGCAGGCATGTGGGTAATGGACCAAGCACCCCACTTTTGGAAAAAACTTTATGCTGTGTAATTCCTTTTTCAGACAATAGATATTTTTTACAAGTAAATATTTTACCTTATGTGGATCTTCTATAAGATCGGCTGAGTTCGCTTATATGCATGTCTACAAAGCCAAAAAAAACAATCATTGCGCACTATGTGTAACATCAACCTTCGAATCAAGTAAGACCATCCCAATTTCAGGTCTAAGCCTTGATGATCACACCTCGCACGCTTCAAAGCATCTTGGTATGACGCATAGCTCTTTTAGAATAGGATACTGATTTCTACAACTTGAATTATGTCGACGCCAGGTTTGAGGAGAAAGCGATGAGGCTAGCTTAATTGCTGTGGCCGCATGTACGGCCAAAACTTCACAGGAACACCTTTCAATACTGGATGGTCAGTCCCAATCGAACAGGGTGATTTTACTGGGATGGCTCACCAAAGCTGACCCGGCACAGAATGCAAGGTGAGCTGTATATTGCAACCTCTGATGCTGTATCTTGCGGGAACTGCACAACGGCGGCCCCCATACGACCGCTTCATGCAGCCGCCATGAACCCATCATCCTCAATCAATGCCGCACCTACAGGGTTAGTGTGAGATCTGTGTTTGTTTGAGCATATCAACCTTTGAGGTTGAGTTAGAGTCGTCTGGTGGCAGTAGTGAGAAACGAGGAGGGAGACAACTTGGTTCAGGTATAAAATGTTCTATTGATCTCTGCTCGAAATCACAGCAACAAGCCTCCAAGTCCAGGTACTCTCTTTATTCACCTACAACCTTTCGCAAACTTTGAGGTTAGTTTTCCTGCTTCTCATCAGGGTGCAATATGATAATTCAAGACCCGTCAACCGTTTGGTCATCTGCTCTCCCCCGGCATCAAGCTTACACAGAATAGAGATCCAATAGCTGAAAACTCAAAAGCTCATACCATGGATTCTTCCAAACAAGATTCAGGGCAAGCGGGAGAGAAGAACATAACAGATCCCATACAAGAGAAGCAGCCAAATGACTCCAAGGATGAAAAACCCACAGAGGTGGTTCCAGACTTACCTGATGCCACTGAAAGAGAGACAGCGGAGTACGGTCTTGAGCCTCTCGTGCCTAAAAAGTAACAACGGTATCCAACAGTAAGTACTTGTCGGGTGTTCGTGGCATCTATCAGCTTGCTAATATTTTCGAGAGAATTCCAGTCCCTCCACACATCCTTTCGTGGCATCCCCTAACTTTTTTTTGTCAATGCGTCCGATGCCTAACGAAAGAGATTACATTGAGATGGTAGATTTCGGCATGTGCCGAAATTTTTCTATATAACTGGGAGAAGCGAAAGGGCTTGAATATGATTGGTCACAGCGTAGCCTTACATAATACATGTTGAACGGTATTTAGTGTTTCTAAGCCTGATTACCCCTCTTTCGCCAGATGCTCAAAAATATTTTATATTCAGGTCATGTACCACTACGTCATCTCTCCAGACTGCATTGTGTCAGAAGCTTCGTATATTCAATGTATAAAGCTTAGGGTCGGCTGCCTTTTCTTCGTTTCATTGCCCAAGTCTTGTCTTATTTTCGATGTCGCCACTTCCAGGAGGCTCGCTAGAACTGCCTGATGGCGCTGAAGAACATGATCTGCGTGATGGCGCTGAAGAACTTGATCTGCCTGGTGGAGCTGAAGCTTTATTGGCCAAGTTACAAAAGGCAGTCAAGAATGCATCCCCTGCGATGGTAGGGGACGGGTATAAAAGACATTACCAATACAAAGGTCTCTCAGAATGCGCGAAGTTTTCGAAGATGGTCATCGGCCACAAGGTCAGAAGCCAAAAAATATATCAAGTTTCTTCACTGACGGGACCGGAGGCCAAACATATTCTAGAAGTTCTACTACCCTCGGCAGGTTTGAAGCCAAAGTGCGAAGGGAAAACCAAACTTCCCGTAATTCTTGGATTCCACGCTGGGCTCAAAGTCCCCGATGACTCTGTGGGCATGGCTGTTTTGATCACAGCTCCTGTCAATATCGAAATAAATTCAACTTCTATGACGAAAGATCATTTTTGGCAGACAGGAAAGATTTTAATACTCAAGCCGGAAACGAGTATAAAACGCATTGACAGAGGCAAAAACTACGATGCAAGCGTGGAATTTAAGGAAAAAGACGGGGGCAAGACGGGGACTATCGGCGAATCTGCTAAGGAAATTATTCGTGTCTTTTATACTGCTATTGAGGTTGAGAAGAATGACGAGCACCATCACTGATACCACAAACCCCATGTATCGTCTTCTAAGAGCTCGCTGAAATCCGCAAGTAGTTTCGGACTATTTGCACCTGGATAATTCGTTGCTTGAGCGTCGAAAGTAGAGTCCCGAATTGACGCCAGTGCGTGATCACCGTTAGACGGGAAAAGCTCAGACAACCTGGAGCCTTCTGCTTGTGAAATATGGCCTGCACGAGGCCCAGAAGCCGGCTGACTACTTGGAGACTGAAGCTGGCTTGGGGTTAGACTTGTGGGTGAGAAGCGTGTATTTGGCGTGCTGCCAGGTTGCTGGTTATATGCATCTCCAATACCTGATGAAGTACCCTCTTGTCGTGGTTCCACAAGCGACGGCGAAGGGTGTCCCGTCGCGTTCCAGCTTGTATGCTCCTGCAAGCTTCGTATTGCAACTTGTTCGGCAGGTAGAGACGCAGTGGAATTAGTCGATGTGCATCCAAATCCATAACTACTGATCCCATCATCGGTGGTCCTTTCTGTGGGACTTTGTCGCAAGAATTGGCCGGCATCGACCATGGCGTCGTCGTTCGTAGCCGGAACTGAGCAGTACATAGACTGGCACGAATTTGTGGCGCTCCATGATTCTCGTGACTCATCGTCATCGAGAAGTCTTGCGTTCTGGCGTTGCCCTTCAAAGAGTGCTATAATATTTTCCGCGGCGGTCTTGAATAGCTCCTTAGCTTTACTGGGACTTTCGTCAAACTCAACAACCTTGCCGGCCTCATCCTTCACGTATACCTTGGGAAGTTCAAGTTCTTCGGACGTAAATGTTAAATCTTTTTTTTTAACGCCTTTGGTCTCAGTATCACCGCCCGTACTAGGGTCATCGATGCGCCGTTTTTTCCGGCTAGGCGTGATTATTTCCGCATCTTGTCTACATCTTGAGCATTGTTAGTCTTCGTCTTCGAACTCAAGGTTAGCCGACTCACTGTGTTCTTGATTTAAGTTCCGCGAACAAGACATCAGGACCCTCTTGAGAAACAAGCGAGCTGTAGTTTCGACCCTCGGATATCCAGGCGTTGAAAGTTGATTTTGGCGTTCCTAATCTTTCTCGAAAGGTCTTCATTGGCCGAGGATGCCATTGTTGGTGTATTTTAAACAACTGTAACAGGGCGAACCGTAGTCTGATGGCATTGAAATACTGAGTTTGGTCAAGTTTGGTGATGTAACCAGCGATGCAACATTGATCAATATTGATCTCATCAACATTGAGAAATCCATTTGCTGATCTAGCCCAAGATTGGAGATCCTCAAGAAAAATAAAGGGCGGAGGGTCTTTCTGCCTCGGAGTCCTCTTCTTTTGGGCCAACGGTCGATCCTGGTTCGAAGAACTTGAGATACGCTCTTGTGAAACTCTTTCTATCCCAGTATGAGGACCAGCTTGAATACTTGACGGTATGCTTGCCCCTGTGGATTGCGAAACCTCTCTGGTGGTTTGCGATACCTGGGCATTGATGCTTTTGGGCCGGCATCCTGGAAGTTGTTGAGCCACTGGATTGTTACCTCGTCTGGTTTGAATTTCTTTGCCCGCGACATCTCTGATGTGTCGGGGAATTCTCTCCGCGAGCTGGTCGCAAGCTTTCATAAACTGCTCCCATGATTGGTCGGCGGAAATTTCACCTTGGATCGAATTAGAGTCAATGAAGAATGGACAGCATGAGCTTTCGCGTTTCGCGACAAAGAGGAGGATGTATCCCAGGATTTCAATGTTACTAGTCTTCATGGTAGCGTGGTGTATGGAGTAAACACGAACGAGAAAAATGAAGCAAAGAAATCCGGCTTCGCTTGCATTTTTCGAGAGACCCACTCTTTCGACTACCGTGTAGTCGGAAAAGTGGATCGGCCAGCATGATAGCTCAAGTCACTCAGCCGGTGGAAGTCTTCTCAGCCCCCTGACTTACGTCTTGAACTAAGTTAAGTTAGTTATTCTTATATAGTATGCTTCAATTGACATGGCTATAACCCTGCTATTCATTCGCTTCGTGTTATGTTCTGACTGAATTGGTCAAAGCACACGTTGTAACAGGAAATGTGATGACTGGCGTTTCTTTGATCTCTCGATGTATATAGAAACTAACTTAGTATATAGAAACGTGGTGGTCCACCGTCTGAATCATGCAAATCGTCCTGCTGTTGCCTCATCTGCCCAACCAGCCTCGCCAAAAGGTTCGCAAGTCCGCAGTCGATAACCATTACGATAAGATCCAAGGCTACTCATAGTGATTCGTTACCGATGGGTGTTATCCAGATCAAGACTAAAGTATACCGGCCAATCCTATCGTCACCTGCATAAGCACGCTGAACATTTCTTCTTTAGATTTCCGAAACTTGCGAAACGGAAACAAATGATGGCGTTAAGATAGAGACGACTGTAAAACAGTCTACAGCCATGGTATTCCTGGCCTCACCCTGCCCAGAAGGACGCTGAAAGGGCACGCAGATGACACGGGCGTTTTTATCTATGAAACAAAAGGTTACTCAGGAATCGAGGCCCTCCCCTACGAAATCTTAGTGTGGTGGTGTCTGCATCCAAGCGGTAAGGGGTCCCTGTGACTGAGTGTCGGTGTGATGCAGAGCTCCTTGTGTACATAACGAAGCGAGTTTGGAAGGTTTCTCAGCCTGATTAGAAGTTTTTAAAATCCCACTTCCCCCCTGCGCGATATCCTTTACTTTTCTCCACCATCCTTCGTTCCTCTAATCATGAAGCCAACGGTGATTGCTCAGGATTGAACTCTGACCGATCTGTCGTCGTCAATCGTTTCGTACCTTCTTTCAACATCGTTGCACAAAAAGCTCCCAGCCTTCCATCCCAGCCTTCCATCTGCGACAATGATCTCCACGCATCAACCTCTCAGTAAGACGGCCTGGTTGCAGCACATGTCTCGACCGACATGTACATACCATCCCGGCCTGTGTAACACGCTAACGATCCTGTGAATCTCAATACAGACAGCTCAACAATCGGCTCCATCGAAAGCTCCGACCATGAGTTTGATTATAAGATCGATGACCAGATTACTGATGAACGGGAGATCTACACCACACGAACCGTGGTAAAAGACCGGGATGCTGAAATGCTGCTGCGTATAGGAAAGACTTTTGTTTGCAGGCCAAGTATCATGGCTTTAATTTGTATCCTCTTAAACAGCCCGCCATAGTCCCTTGCTGTGTTCTCCGTGAGCAAGCTCGTTCAATTGTCTCTACTTGTTAGCGCGAACGGGGACTCATTTGAATTGGCCGATCAAGGCTGCGCAGCGGTGTGCTGCTGTCAGATTGCTCAAGGTGAGTTGCAAGTACCTGCACGCTAGTGTGGGGCTGGAATATGGGCTTTACAGCGCACGGGCGGTACCTCATGGTACCTGCAGAATCAGGACTAACGCACCCACAGAAGTTTGGAGCAGTGCAAGATAATAACGGAGACATCAAACCATGGAGTGACGCGACCGTACAGAATGCTCCCTAACCGGAGGAAGAGCTTCAGGATCGGCAAGATAATATGTAGCCTACCACGAAAAACAATTTGAACGATCAAAAGTCTATGCTGTTGGTCAATTCCATGCATGGTAATCGTGGTTGTGCAAAATGAAGGTGCGGGGTTTCGTGCTCAAGCAAAACATAAAGGAGACCGTTGATCTTGCATAGACACCACATTTTGCATTCCCTCCAGTGTCCTTGAAATTCTTTGTCTCTGATCTATCTACTACATCTTATTCCTCCGAAGCATCGCGCATTCAACATGAGACTTTTATTTGTATTTGTCTTTTTCCTCTCCTTCATACCCATCCCCGGTCTTCCCAAGGTCGTCATTTTACACCTAGGGGGTACGATCAGTGCTGTGGCTGAGTCCCCCACCAACACAACGCATTATGTCGCTGGTGCTATACCTGGAGAGCAACTCGTAGGGCCCATCAGAAAAACTTTCGGCAAATATTTCAAAGTGGACTCTCATCAGATGATGTTGATTGACAGCATTGATTTGACCCCATCGGATCATTTCGTGGTATCTCAAATAACAAATCAAGTACTAAGAGAGCCAGATGTGATATGAGTTATGCTCATCCTAGGTTCAAGTGGCACGGCTGAATTTCTTATCTTCCAACACTTTACAGTGGAAAGCGACAAGCCAGTCGTGAACATAGCCGCTAGCAAGCCACATTCTGCCTATGACGCGGACGGGCCACAAAGTATGATGGATGGGTTTACAGTGACACTTAGACTTGCCAGGAGTAAAAGAGTTCATGGGGCTGTTCATGTCATGAGTGGCGAGATCTGGCATCCATGGGGACTCCGAAAAGAAAACGGTAGTTTCACGGCTGGCCCTTGTTCATTGATTGGAAAGGTGGAAAGTGGTCTAGTCGATTTTATTGATCGACCAGACTGCTGCTACGTGCCGCAAAAGCTGGACATCAGTGGTTATTCGCCAGGAGACCAACTGCCATACATTGATCTGATAACGGTTCATTCCGGGTTTGACGGAGTATTAATGAACCAGACTTTTCATGCAGGAGTTCGTGCATTCATTCTCTCCGTGTAAGACGACGGCTATATTCCTACCAAAGCAGCCCGTCTGATCGAAACGCTCATAGAGGAACACGACATCCTTGTTGTTGCGGTCGGTTATAACCCTTCAACACCTGTTATACACGAACGAATTAAGGGTGTGATTCCGGGGCTTCATTTGGACCCGCGCCAATGCCACGAGCTTCTGACACTCTTTATATGGAAAGGATTGAGTAAAGATGAAATAAGAAGGACAATTGGGCTAGTGGGAAGGGCTGCCGGGCCACAATGTAACTCACCGATGGGGCATGTTGCGCATATGAAAAGCGCTAGCTAGATTTGTCTAGGCAGTCTCTGGGGGGAAGCGAGCATATTCCTGCGATACGTGAGGTGAGGAGTACCAAGAGTGGTGTGCTTCTTGGAGGTCGAATTTGGCTACATAGCGATACTAGCGCAAAACAAAGGTACCAGGCACAGTGTAGAGACGCAGTGCCATGGCGCACCGATGATTCGCGGGAGCTTGGGCCACACGATAACGTCTGTTCAATGGGGACTTGGCATATGGGGTGACTCGGGATGTTTTGCCACAAGCTGATTGACCTGTGTCTCAGGGATTTGTTGACAGTGCGTTTGAGGCGATGGCACGAAATCGTAGATCCCAGCAGCCCTGTCTCTTTGAATTACCAGCCCTAATGGTACATAGTTGTGCTAATGTGACAATGCCTTGCCTCGATGGGGTCAACTTGCAAACGGGCAGACAGGGTCATGGATGCATCTGGCAAAGCCGGTCAAAATCGCAAGGGGTCTTACAGCCCGTCCCCACTGCTAGATGTACACGCGACCAGTCATCGGATTTGCTTTTGCTAGGATCTCGGGTCGCCAAAGCATTTCCCACCTTAAAATCAACATTGATCCCTTGCTGGTCCTGCGGCTGCCTTGACGCCTTCACATTGTCTTGTCTCTTCATTTCTTGCCTGGCTGCAAAGTGCACTGTCACAAAATTTGACTTTTCATTCCCTTACGAACCAATTGCCACCTGCCCATCTGGTGCAAAGTCACTGAACGAGCGAAAAACATACCCGGTTCTCTTTCCGAGGGCAAAATCAGCCTAACCTGTTGTCTCTGCCGAGGTCCACACCTGCCATTACTTCTTACCATGACTAAAAGAAACAGTGACGGAGACGTGGTATACCATCCGATGACCCCTAATAGTGAGGACGGAAATGCCCTATTATGTTTGTATCAGGAAGATATTATTAACAGCTGCGGCATCGACTCCTGGGTCCATAAACCCCCAGGTAAGGCTGTGAAGATCACCTCCCTCTCATGTCTTCTTGTCCTTTTCTCGTTTGCACATTCACTCTTTCTATACCTATTGTGTCCACATTGGGGACTCAAGGCGCCGAAACGTTTCTTTCGGAGGACGTGCGGGTTCAGAGTACACTGAATTCGTCCTCTTCCCCCTCTTGGTTGACACTCATCGTCGCATCCATCGTGGTCTCCGATTCTTGAGCTGACGTTCCGTGTAGATCACCAACCTCAACCTCAACCTCAACCTCAACCTGAACCACCTCGCTCTCAGGTACAGCGGCTGCCTCGCCTCTTGCCTGCGGTGCCCAATGCTCTTCCAGAGCGGGCCGTCAAATTGCAAGACTCGAAAAAGAGACGCCTGGCACCTGTAGAAGGGATCGTTGAGAGTCCGTTCACCGCGAACGAGGACCGACTGCTTGTGCGTGCCTATCCTCGATTTGCTCGCCCTGAGAATGGACAGGTGGATGGGTATGTTAAATTCAACTGGCCTTCGCGAGCTCCATCGAGACGGCCGTCTGGCCCTGTACCACTCCCATCAGAGGATGACGTTGAGGACATAACGCCCAACGTAACGCGATCACACAGTGCTAGTCGCCCTCCAACCATAATAACTCTGGTTAACCCTGGGCCTGACGTGTCTTACGCGCCAAATGGGACTGTTTCGCTCATGGAGCTAGAAGGAGGATGGGGAAATACTTCATCGCCAGTATTGATGACAGGTTCTCCGGTTTCCTTTCCAGACACTCCACAAATCCTGATAGCTGGTGACCCGAAAATGCTGCCTCCCCAGTTCGGATTCCAAGCAAAGATGGATCATATTGACAGACGATTGTTTGAGTTCTGTAAGTCTTTGAAACTTGCTTATCGGCACTTTGTGCCTTGAACAAGCGCTTGCTCACCACTCAGTAGATATCAAGAACTGGTGTCCGGGAAGGAGTGTGCTCAGCAACACAAACCTGTGGTTGAAGGATCTGGCGCCGATGCATAAGAACGAAGGTATTCTCCATGCGATCCAGAGTCTTGCCGGGATGTATGTCTATGATTATATTCCGGATGAGCGCATCCGCCAGCGGGTCAATCAGCGATATATCACGGCAGATCAACATTTCAGCATACTCCTCAATGCGCCTGGCAGCAGGGAAGTCGGGAAAGGGCAGGAGGTCATCACCATGGCCGTGCTTCTTTCAATGCAAGATGTATGTATAATGCCGCTACAGGATTGGTGATTGTGCACCTACGATATTGTGAAGTGACTGAGTAGTATTTAGATTGTCCTCACGGAACGACGACTGAAGATGCCATACAATCCGCGATGGCTGGAAGGATTCAGGCAAGGCGAATCCTTGCTGCAGGCAACTGACCCTGGCACTCGCTACTGGAAAAACAACAACGTCCAGTACAACGAACTCCGCATCTCTCAATCAATCATCGTTAGCCGGGGAGTGATTCTCGCTCAACCTATGACGGCACTTCCATCACCACAGACTTTTAATCCCGAGGTTGAAGCAGGCAGGTTCAGCTGGCTGCTCTATGGAGAAGAGAAGGATATGTATGAAATCCATGGAGGATGTGGCTTTTCGAAGAAACTATTGCACCTCATGAGCCAAGTAACGTATTGTGCAGGTCGATTGCAGCAAGAGCCCGAATCCACCATCGTTCCAATCACGGCAAAGTTTCTCTTGCGCGAACTGTCAGAAATGCGCCAATGGAGTCGTGAGGGCAAGGACTGGGAGCTGGCTCAAAAATACCCACCAACAATAGGCTGGGTGCGCGACAAACCAGACGAAGTGATAATCGATTCCAACCAAATCATGACCGAGGTTACAGCTGAGGCGTGGAGGATCACCGCAATTATTTATTATCAATGTCGTCTTCTGAGGTACGAACATGCGATGAAGGGGAAGAAAAGATCCTAGTAGGGAGAGAAGTGGACAAGCTGAAGGAAGTTGGAGATCCATTGGGATAATGGACGTTGATTTTGCAACAGCTCAACTCACTCCTTCCCCCTTCTGCCGGCTCAACACTCACTGACACAATGCCTGCTTTCCCTACCACTACCTACTATACTATATCATGCCTACCTACCTACCTACCTACCTACCTTAACTTGCGTTAACAACAATAGTCGCAAGAGCGCTCGTTGACTGAATCTTCCTTTAGGCTGCCTCGAAATCACCCGGAAGTTCTTGCCAATCTTGATGATCTCGCCCGTTGCATACGAATTATGCCTACATCGGGATCTCACTTTACAGCTCAAGCACCCCTATTGCCAGTGTTTTTCCTAGGATTACTCGCCACTGAAACTGTACACAAGGATGTTTCGATGGATTGGTTCGAACAAGTGGTTCAAACGCCAGTCCGCAGTGTAAGTGCAAAGAAAGGAAACGCAAACGTCCCATTTTTTTTGTAATCTATGGCAAGACGCAGGCTGGTTCTGCCTTTGCCCAGATCTACTGCTCCCAATATTACCCACTCTATTTGCAGAATTAGGGGCTAATTACCTGTCACCTCAGAGCGTCCCCCCCTTGTATGACGCGCTTTTGCGCATCTGGGGATGGATTGACAAAGAGATAAAATGTCCACGGGAGCCTGCTCTTGTCCCCGGAGATATCGGTAAGAGATATGCTTGGTGGGAACGACTTGTTGAAAAGGTCCTCGAAACAGAAGAGGAGATACTGTGCCTAACCTGATAGGCATTGTGTGCCGAAGGTAACCTCGTAAGTGACCCTGTGGGATGTACTTACGCTTCATACATATGGTTTATGGACCGGTGGCTGCTTTACGTTGCGGGCTATTTATCGAGGGGCTGATTTGGATATTTGTTGTATCTAAACTGGTTGGACTGCCTGCAATATCACACCCCCTGGTATGAAGAGCGAAGGAGCGTCAGGTATCGGAAGGACTCGATGTACCAGACAATGCACGAGAGTGTTCCTGTGGCAATATGTCCAGATTACCATAGGCCTGTATTAAATTAATTAACTCTATTTTCTCAACATGCCGGTACCGGCCGTGAAGGTACTTCGTAGTCAAGGCTACCTTCACAGGAGTCACAGGTGACGCTTGCGACAAATGTGCATCTAACTGTGAAAGATGACGAAATCATGATGGGCTGCCATG
Organism: Fusarium proliferatum ET1; assembly: GCF_900067095.1. NCBI lineage: Eukaryota > Fungi > Ascomycota > Sordariomycetes > Hypocreales > Nectriaceae > Fusarium > Fusarium proliferatum. The sequence goes on along the minus strand of NW_022194807.1, from coordinate 321,343 downwards.
ATATGATTAGCTTGGATGTTCCAAGCCGCTAGGGAGGCTTACGGTGCATTCACGGGAAATCCAGAGTTTACAGAGACGAATAAGCCCTGAGAGCGTCGCGTGCGTCAAACGTTGGCCAATCTCTTGTCTCCCAGATGAAGCAGCGGCCGCGGTTACGTACCCTAGTTTTATGCTGACTGCAACATTGAAATGTTGGCTAACCACAACGTCTTCCCCTTGAATATGTAATGCGCTCAGCGGCTTTGAGATAAGTTTCTGCTGACCAAACCAAATGGCTGAAACCTAGGCGGTGAGGTTATTCTTGCATAGCGTGGAAAGAGGCCTCTGCCGCGCCGCCATTACTTCCCGGAAGAATTACCGTAAAGAATTCAGACAACCCCGCACCAGGAAGCTTTTAATGATCGGAGTACGTTAAATGTAGAAGAAATCCCCTTTCCAGCAGCATTGTTGCTTCTTGCGGGATTCGGCAGTGGCAAGACGTCGAAATGGAATGCAGCATCAAACAGTGCCTTGTTGTTGAGAGCATCTACAAAAAGCTGGGTGAGCATCAACTTCAAATGGCAATACCAGGGACTGACGTTTTGAGTGTGATGCTTAGTGGAACGTGGCGACGCTGACGAAGGTTGCCCAAAGAGCTGCTTTGTTGGAAGGGGGGATGACAAAGAAACGCGTGAGTATCGACCCCCATTGAAGCATTAATAATTGGCACATTTACCATTGAACTTAGGAAAAGGGTTTGAACTTCCTGAAGAACTTGAAAATCACCCCATTTGGCTTACTACACCATTCTACAAAGTAGACATGTCAATTAAAGACCTATCTGAGAAGGCGAGTTGGGAGTTTGAGACAATGAGAAGCGGTTGCCATAGTATTGTACACGCCGCAAGAATGAAAGATTACGCTGCAGAAATGAAAGATTACGCTCAGTTGGGGTTGATAAAAAAAGGCCAGCGTTCTGAGGAATGGAAATATCTCGAAGACTGGCACTGCTTGCCCTCGCCACTGAGAGGGAATAATAACGGCCTTGTCCCTTCTTCCTCCTCTTACGAGCTAGCTCTAAAACAGGGAGATGGAAAGATGGTTCAGTGTCTGGAGATGAGCAAGGACGGGAAATATGATTGAATGCCAATATTAGATGGGATCTGCAGAACGTATATTTGAGACCAACTATGACTGGGTGGCACTCTTTGGGACAAAGTCCTCCACTTGCACTGGAGTTTGTTAGCCGCAATTGATATCTGCTAATGCTGATACTGTACTGCAAGGGCTGGCGCGCCGCTCGCAATTACTAAATGAACTTTGGCCTGATGCGTAGACACATTAATACCACAACAAGCTCCGTGACGTCAACCGCCTGGTGCGGCATCATCCTTATCCCACTCTTTCGCTTCACGAGACAGGGGGCACAAGCAGGCAGAGCCCTACCGTGGCGGCGAAAACCCGAGAGACACCCACACAAGGCAACTGGCACATCGAAAATGGTTTGCCCCAACATCCGCATTTCCGAGCCTGTACATACCGACACGCCATCTCTTGCCGCCCTCCTCCACCTGTACTGTCTCGTCAACGCAGAAGTTGCTTAGCATCGCCAAGACCTTCGCATGCAGCGCCTCCGCAACCCGATCGTTGCCATTGCGAAGTAAGACTGTATCTTCCGGTTCAAGAACATCACTAACAGCATCATCAACTAATTACAGCCAGGGGCTAATCCTCCTCTGACATGCGTCTGAGCGTGTATCGACATTGCCTCATTCAAACTATCGAAAATTCCTCAGCGCATCAACGCTTTCTCATGCTGCGGCTGGATGGCCATATCACAATCCAGATCGTCGCCACCAGAAGCTCGAGTCCTACATTATTGCTCATGGGTTACCACCTACAACAGCAGAAGCCTTCGTACCCACGACAGCAGCACCAGCAACAGCATCAAATTCACCTCCATCACTGCAGTATACTCCAAAGTTCCCACGCGACACATGAGCTACGAAGGCACGCTTTCCGTACCCCCAACACCGAGTAACGGCTATGTGCCTAGCTACCCACAGCCCACCTCCGAACTGTATCCGACATCCTGTTGTGATCTGCAATCTCACATATCAAATAGACGCGCGTGCGCCAGCATAGCCTTGCCCCGACAATGAGGTTCACACAGGCCCGCAATATAACGATACCCGCCCTGGTCATCCACCATCCTATCCCGTGCCACTGCGTATGATGGCCGAGGCTGAGTTGGATGTTGAGCCTGGCCCACCAATACCTCTGGAGAACCCGCGAATCCCATTGATCACACGACTTTGGCAGACTCGCTGCTCGAACGACCCTCGACTCACGAACTTACAAAACACTACATCGAGCACGAAGGCATTTATTACCAGCAGCAGAACGGGCGCGTTATGATCGTGTACGGCCGGGGTAGGGACTCCTACCCGTTGCGAAACGTTCTAGAATAGACTGGCCATGGGAACTTACATATGACCGACGATTCGTCAGATGTGGTACCTCCTTCTCCAGCAGCCTGTCCCTATGATGCAACAACAACCCATACAGTCGGACTCCTGCCCCATCCCTTTCTCTGGGCACGATCTTTCCCAACGAGCCACCCTGCTTCAGTCGTTCTTCCAGCTACCCCGTTAGAGCCGATGACACGTCTCGGAGGCCCTTCCTTAGAACGCGACTCTCCAACAGCTTTACCCTCTCCCGCCGTGAATAGCGCAAGGCCAAAAGCAAGTCCGACACAGTATCCAAGCTGCAAGTGTCAGCCATGTCCCATCGCACGAGCCTGATAGCCGGCCTCCTTCATTATTTCATGGCTCGCCTGCTAAGCGACCCTTTGAAAGTATAATGCCGGAAGGGGCGAACACACAATATCTCAGTAACCATACTCTGACCGGAATACGCCCTGGCCCTCCGTCGGCAACATCGGATCCAGGTAGGTTGCATTCACAGGCGCCAATTGCTTCCCCTGGGACACAAGCCCCCCCCCCCTTTACCTTAACCCTAAACCACGCGCAGAGTCGCCCGCAGCCACCACTGGTGTATCTTCAGGCTTCGTCCTCTCCCAACACGCAGGCCGGTCGGCCGTTACGCATTCACGGTCCCACAAGTGAGGTCGGCTCGCCATGGTCGGAAAAACCACCAAGACATGATATGGGGAGATCCCTTTTTGGTGTCAAGCGATAGCACGCTTTTATGACGATTCCGGGAAGTGCGACGCCCATTCCAGTTCCTATGGACTTTTGTCAGGCGTCTAAAAAGGCAGATGAGAAGAGACACCGAAACGCGATGGCCTCGACGAGGCGTAGAAGGAAGAAGAAGATTAAGCAGGAGGAGAACTCTAAACGGTTGCAAGAGCTTCGGGATGAAAGGCAATCCATGAAGATAAGAATTGAGACGTAGACTCAGCAGCGGGACTTCTACCGTGAAGACCGTAATCGTTTACGAGAGATTGTCACACAAACTCCATCGATCAGTGGCCTAGCCCCTGGGCCTCCGAGTCCTAACATCTAGACAAGCAACTCGTACGCAGAGGCCGGTTCCCTGGTATCAGGGCCATCTGGATTCATGGGGTATGGAGGCGATGCGGTATTGAGCGAGAGACCAGCCCAGCGCCGTCGAATTGATGATCATCCTGAATACTCCTTGCCGCTGTACGGAGCTTCTGCGAGTGGCCACCCGATCGTATCTCCTGGAGGACTACCCCCGATGTCAGCGCAAGGTTATGGCGCACCATCACGACAATCCTCAGCGGCGTTCTCAGCAAGTGGACAAAGGCTTCCACCTTTGCGGGCAATGGAAGGTCGAGCTCCTCGACCAGGTATACAGGAGCAAAGTCCACGAACTGGTCAATGGCAGCCTTGAGTCACAGAAACTGGGTGGGCAACAAAGGACACCCGCAGAAGGCCTTGATGCTTTGGACCTTGTGTTTTGAGGGTTTCAAGCGCATCGCTGCGCATTTCAGGTATGCAAACCACGTTATTCTCTGCTATGTGACATCGAGAACGGTTCGGGTCTTTCGACGATGAATCTGTAGGGCAACGGATATATTGAGCACAGCTTATAGTGTTCTTTTCCTCTCTCAGACTCTTGTGTTATTTTTCTCTGAAGTTGAGTATAATCGATGTTAATGGAGCTTTTTTATCCTGGTGTCGGGTGTCACGGTAATTGTTGTATGCTTGGATGGAATGATGAAGGAGATGGGATGTTCGCTCTCGAGGCGGCACGAGCGGGACAATAAGCAGAGAGTGAGTAATTGATGAGGTTCGAACTAGCTAAGTAGTCAGGATGCTAAGCTCCTGCCCTGTGCCCTCAACATCCAGCCGCTCAGTCCGTAGCTACCGGTGATACCTTTGTCGCGACGTGAGGTGAAAAGGGGATGTTGGTGCGCAAATTGAACCATCATGCTGGATCTCCAGCTCCATATACTGGGAAAGCCACGGATTCATCTGTGTGCATGCCTAATATACCATCAGAGTCGGCGTTCGGGAGTTCAACTTCGGAGCTCGCCAAAGAACGAACAGGGCGATGTAAATCTTCTTCATCTCGGCTGCCAGCGGTTACAAAGGCCCGTCGAGACGGGTTAATCGGTGACGGACGGATTCTATAATGTCGTATCGCTCGTTGGCCCATGGTCGCGTCTGGGGTCGTCGTAGAAGCAGTTTTGGAGCGTCCACTGCAAGGTGCCGAAGGAAGGATTCACTCGTCAAGTTCATGTCGACTGGCCTTTTTTGCCGTGGCTGTCCATCGGGCGGGCGGGTCCTTGTCGCAACAAAGACTCCCGTAGATAGCATGCAAATTATTTCGGCGTAGGATTCGAGGGCTCCCTTGAGGGACCACGTCATTCGCGTCGCATGGAACGATGACGAGTTCGATATGAGATTGTGGCGGTTGGTGCTGCTGCCCCTTCTACTGCGTAGGTGTAGTTATCGCTGTCGGTCTGTTCGTTCAGATCGGTCTATAATATTCGGATGCGTCGTTGAAGGTCTTTGTGTTGACTTCTCGCCAGGTCAAGGGAATTGAAGCCCTTGACGTGAGTGCAGTAAGCTACAGGCAAAAGATGTCGCGGAGATAGTTCAGTGCTCACCTCTTCTAGAATAATAAGTAGGAGATTAGTTGAAAGAGCAATTCGGATGCTGTTGTGTCAGAGTTAGCACCTGGCCTGGTATCCGTTGCCTGTTACAGCGCAAGGTTTGGTCAATCGGCTGAGAAACGCGTGTCAGGTTGAGGTTCGGCTTTGTTGTTCTTGTTTTGCGAGTGTTGGCATGGAGCTGGCATTTTTTCTAAACCTGAATTGCGAAACAAATCATGTGAGACATCTTTAACTCGAGTGCCAATACTGAACCTATTGTTGGAAGAGAGAATCGCTTTTCTCCGAACTTGCTTATGCTAAGGGGAGGCAACGCGCTGGTGAGTTTGTTTGGGGTGATTCGAGGAAGCACCGGTTGGAGGTCGTCGTCTGGGGAAGCGGGGTCTACAAATCCGGAGGGCAGCCGATGAGAGCGTCCTGGTTGGCGATCAGGAGGCAGAAGAGGTCAACAAACTCTCAGGAAGAGCCATCTCCTCACTTGATCACGCCAAGACTTGACTTTGGTACTTCTCACACCAGTCTGCGCTCAATCTGAGGCAAGACGATCTGCTCAACGACTCCAATGAACCTGACTAGCCACCTTTCGTCGATTTTCCCTCTAATCTACTTTTCCGTCCAGCTGCGTGCACTATCCAACGTCTCTAAGGCTTTGGAGACCGGGGAAAAGCTTATGCCTGGTGATGCTTGCTGAATCCAGAGAGCTGTGAGCCCTCCCTTCATTTTGCAGCCTCTCCTAGCGCCGCTTCAGCTGCGACAATAATTGATGTCACGATGCCAAAACAACAAGGCAGGTCAGACGTTAGATGCAAAGAACCAGAACAGCTCTATAAATTATGATACGATCATCTTGGTAAGGAAACAATTCTAAAATACATCTTATTTGTAGTGTCGTACGAACATGTATCGTACACACTCAGGGCTAACGACTGTGCATCGCCCGGGTTGATCGATGCTGTAGTTAGGGGAGCTCCAACTCCATGCAGATGCCCTCATCGGTTTCGTTGATATTTGGGCCTACGTATTTCGGATCGACTTCTATTGTTTCCATCTGATCCATAGTCTCAAGCTTGCCATCCTGCTTTGTAGTTGTTGGGCTGTCTTCCTGCAGGCCAGCGATCATATCGTGGCGTTCCTTGGCCAGCTCCGGCTCTTCACACTCAAGGCGCTCCATCTCCGTCTTGGCCATCTCGAGGACTTCGGTGAGTCGCTTCTGCACCTTGCTGATCTCATCATTGCAGTCGCCATCGCAGAGGAACTGATAAGCACCATTCTCGCACATGCTCTGCACGAATTCGAGACCCTTATCAAGCTTATCGTACGCGTCAGATCGTCGATTCTTAGTGCCGTGGAGCGGCATCGACATGGGTCCGAATCGTCTGCTGCTCATATATCGTAGTGAAGGGAGTGCGTCGTCATTATTTCCATCCTCCGGCACGTCCTGCTCGGCGAGTCTCTTGCAGTGGGCGATTCGTGCGGCCAACTTGGCCTTGCGTATGAGGTCTTGACTCGACGAAGCGAACCTCACAAGGTCGTCAAAGAAGCTTAGTACATAGCTATCGTAGTAGACAATGATCTTATCTCGAGTCTGGCAGGCGACTGGAGCATCTTCGTTGGACATCATGGATGGCGACTTTGGCGTCTTCCTAACCTGAGGTCCTGCCTTGGCTTGCGCGACCTTGATAGTCTTTTGTTGCTGGCGACTGGGGCCGGAGCTTTTTGTGTGTACCCCGTGGTCTTCGATGTTAACGGGCGTTTGCCTTTTACTCTCGGCAGCAGCACATTCGCACACGACCTCCGCGTACGAAGGAGGGACATCTTCAACTTTCGCTGATCTGCCCCCTCTTGTCCTTTCGCCGTCATCATATTCGCCCCGAAGGTGTCTCTTCGTTGCGGTATTTATTTGGTTGTTAATGCAGCTCGGATGGGGTGGATGTAATTGAGGAACTTCGAGCTCTTCTGATGTGTTCGCTGTGTTTTCGGTGGCGTCATGAAGCTCGACGTTTTCGTGCGGCGAGTAACAGACAACTTGGACCTCATCCGTATCAACTAACGTGACGGTATCCCAACCATCCTCCACAAGGGCTTCGGCATTAACCGGTGTTTGTATTTTGTTTTCGGGGGTAGCAGCATCGAGAATGTCTTCGTTCGCGGGAGGCTCGGCATGGACCACGGGAGGGTGATCTTTGGGATTAAGGGATTCGGTCGAGCCTTTGTTGCGAAGGGACTTCCTCTCCGCACTCTTTCCTTCAGCGGCAGCAACAGCGGCCAGCTGAGCCTGGCGCCGGTCCTTCTGGCCACTGAAATCATCAAGTCGCTGTAGCCAGTCTGGGACGTTGTTGACTAGGTTCTTGAGAGAATCCATAGCCATCTCGTGGGGATCTGATTCGGGCTGTGGAGTGATATCGATATGTCAAATTGACGTGTTCAAATGTAAGGAAGCGTGAAAAGGAATAAGTTGTGAGGTGCAGAGATTCCAATTTCATCAAGAAAGTTGACAGGTGAGATTGATTGCTCTGTGTTCAGGCCGGATCTTAAATGTCTCGGAAACAAAGTGTTGTCTGGCGCAAATACCCTTGCGGAAAGACATCAATGACAGCCGACCCTTGTCTCGTTCCAGCAGCACTTGTCTCTTTTCTCACCCGATTTACCCCCCAAAAGTAAACGTAGCTCGTCTTTGCACTAGCGTCGTAATTACAGCGATGGACGAATCGGCAAATCCGCAGACCGGGATGCCCCATTCAAATTGTCCCGCGCCACTTTTGGGATGCGCGACATGGGACAGGGTTGCTTGTACCAATACCTGCTGTCTTGCATAGACGCTCAATTGTGCATATGCAATGCACTTGTCCCGTGCAGTCCAGGTACATGTCTCCTCCTTGCGGCGGAATTGATTAGCGTTTCCGACAAGGATGGGAACCAACCCCTCATATCGGCGCTCAAGACCAACAGAAGCCCTAGTGCGCAGACACCACCAACGTCAGTAGAAAGAAAAAGCCGAGGAGGCAGCACGACAGAATACTCCACATCTTTAGAACAAGGCATGGCAAATTACAGGAATAAAGGGCTATCTCTCACACATCTGATAATGACCCACGCATGGAGCTGAGTTTGGATATCCAGCCTCGAAGCATAGCCAGGCCGCCAGACACGGATCTCTTCTGGACTCCATAGCATTCCAAACTCGGCCCAAAGGACATGAACCATCACTGCAGACCCCCCCGTGGTCATGTTATCTTGTTAGCCCACTTTATGATGAACCCAACTCTCTTCACTGTACTAGTCCAGTCAGAGTGCCCCATCCTGTCGTTCCTGTGTAACCTGTCTGCCTCTCGAGGGTCTCCGTTCTGCACAATCTCTGCTTTTCTGAATTATCATCATGTTCAGCCAGCTGGGTAGAGAGCGTGAAAAGAAACGGGATAACAAGAACCCTCATTCAGGCCAATCCATCCCACAAATCGGCTACAGGACGTTGACTGGACTCATCTTCAGACCCCGTAGTACTGTATCTTCGATGCGTGCCTGCATTTTATCATGTCTCGACACCCCATTAGAGCCCCACAGTTTGATATTAGCTACTCTTTCAGGGATGTCGAACTCGCTGAGATTTCGCGCATTCACTACAGATGTGTCAGCCGTCCATATTTCCTTTCCCTTCACACTCTATGCCATGGCGCGACACTGGCAGCATTGACAAAAACCATAGCGCCATCCCTACGAAACACACCCTTTTTTGCCCTGGCTGTCGGTGTGCCTCAATACGTATCCTTCGTTCAGTTCGGCCTCCTTCCTCGGCCGTCTTTCCTACTTGGGCGCAATTCTTCACCCGATACGACAAGACACAAAGGAACGCAAGCCATGTTTCACTCACCTGGCCAAGAGATTGCAGCCTGTGATCATGCTCCTCTCTCATACGATAGATTTGGCCAAGTGCTTCTTGCATCTCAGCACACGTTCGCTCAATGGTGGCATTTCGGTTGCCCTCCCTCTGCCAGCGCTGAACGTCTCGATACATCTTGTCATACCTGCGCTGCTTCTTCTCTGTGTCGTGGCAGAGCTTGCAAACGTCTCTTTCGGTCCTGGTTTCGTAGACAAGCTTCAGGCCGCAGGTTTCGCCCATGCGGTATTCTTTGTTGCACTGCTGGCGGAAGTGACCCCAACGCCAGTAGCCGAATGCCCGGCGAGTTTGTTCAAAGTAGCACATGGCCAAGGGGTTTCAGGCACCCAATAGAGGGCTAACGACCAGTAGTTGAGACGAGAAGAATAGCGTAGATAGTCGGTCAAGAACCAAGTAGTAATGGAGCGACGTGGGGGGGAAAGGATGAAGAACTAAAGCCTAAAGACATTGCTGCCTGTCTGCTAATTTAAGAAGTTACCTGCCAAGCCATTCGTTGGCCTTGGAGTTAAGTGAGGCACATATTGAGGTGTCGGTTGGTTGATGAACCAACAGCCTTGACTAAGGCGAATGGGCCGACGGTTTTGTCATCACGCATCCTTGGGCAAGGCGATGTTCACACTTCGGTTATCTTAGGGCCAGCAATGCAGGCTCATCCTTGCATGCTCAATGCAGGAGCAAGGATCCTTACCCTGCAGCACGTGCAATTGTCAGTACGTCACACCCCGCTTTCGCTTGCGATTGGCTGGTGACTTCTTCTGTCAGGTTACTGAATCGCTCGGGGGCGCCGCTGAGCTTGACGATATCAATCTAAGCAGTTTATTGCTTTTTGATTGAGACATATTTGTCGTTTCCGCTATCAGAGAGCCAGCTGTGCGATTGACGCTGTAGCCTACATATGTTTCGAACCCTGCGTGATCACTTACACAGGCGGACCTTTTAAACGTGCTGCAGATATCGCACTCTTCAGAAATAAATAAAGTTCAAGTGGAATAGGGGTAGTGGAGAATTGTTAGATACAGAATCTAACGCTAACTCTAACGATGCACACATGATTTTCCACACTACTTGACGGCTCAGAGCGTATTTAGTTATGATAAATCCTCTAACCCATCTCCTTCCATCAGGCAACGCAGACTCGTTATCTTTTATTTCCGAGCTGTCACTTGAATACTCCATACGGCCCTCCGAAGCTTTGGTATACTCTATATCATCTATTTATTTTACCTGTGTCGGGGACTCTTTCAATTTAGTTCTTCGTCTCAGCAAGTGTTCCTCGTTCCTACGCCACAACTGTAGAGCAATAAACAACAGAGTCTTTTCGAAACATGGCAGCAAGGAGAAAATTCCGGGACAATCTCACAAGACAAGACGGTCATCTTCTGGCCAGAAACATCAATGAGAGGCGAGCCAGCCAAAATAGAATGGATGGGGAATCTAAGAAGTTCGTCCAGCTTCGAAAAAAGAATCGACTCATTACCAAACAACCTCTGCCTAGAGCGAGAAAAGAAACTGGGAGCGGGGATAGCCGCAGTCATATACCCAGTTCCCAGAGAAAACGAGGCTCGGCGCAGTTACAATCTACTGTACTTGGCGGGGGCTCCCTCACCAACAAGGGAGTCTGTCTCTTCCCTGCAAGCGGCCAGATATTGGATGAATTTGATTCCAAGACTTGGTCTGATACGGACTCATACAGTGGCGGCAGCATTACGAAGTATGATTGGCGTCTTTCTCAGGTTAAAACTCGTCTATACACGAGCCACAAGAACGTCACGCAGTATTGGACGTGGCAGGATGATATACAATGTTTTCAACTTCAGTTACTTAAGGAATGTGAACCCGTAGAATGGGGCTTATTCAGGGATGAGATTGATTTCAATGTATATCCCGCAAAGATAGAAAAGATGATGTCGGACATCAAGTCGCGTCACGTCCGAATCATTATGAAGAGTACAGAAGGAGCTGCTATGGATGGCAAGCCCCGAGGCGATGTTATGGCGACTTTCAAACGAAAAAGAACAATAAAACGCTTTTTGTACTTTTGCAAAGAGAGAGGTATAGACATGGCCAAAACGGAAGAGTGGTAAGTGTGCTTCTGCGACTTACCGTGGCAGCTGGGAACTAATTCTGGTGACAGTGAACTTCGACATTGTTGGGACTCCATGGTATCTGAACAGTTGCCTAGTGGAAATGACAAGCAAGGCTCATCTCAAACACCAGTTATGGGTAAGTAGCTACCAGCCGGGCGCTCATCTAGGAGTCTCGTATGTCGCATTGGAACGGGCAGCACTAACACGTTCTTGCAAGATGACCCCGATGATGCGCGGGATGCCGTTGATATTGAGAAACTAAGTCATGGCCTACCTCCAAGAACGTTATCACTGAATCATTCAGAGAAAGCTGCTCAGTCGGAATGGGAAAGGATGAATGAAAGGCACAAGGCTTACGGTAAGTGCGAGTGCAGCGCCTTGTGTGATAGTGGTTGTATCAATGTCGAGGCGTTGATTTTGTGTGACGACCAAACATGCAACGCCAGGGATTGCAAAAATCATTCAACTCTAGAAGAAAAGGGTTATCTTCAGGAAAGTGAAACTGAGAACAACGGAAAGGGGTTGTATCTTTGTGGTGATGATGCTCAAAAGGGTGCTAAGCTTGCACAATACTCTGGATCACCGATCCTTGGGGACGATCTGCGTCAGCTTCGAAATGGAAATGATAATGAAATTACCGAGGTAGATATTCTCCCCTCCTTGACACAGCTTTCTAACTACAGATAGGGCCACTATGTGGTAAAGTTGAAGCATGGTGATCTCTTTCTCGATGCAGCAAACCATGAAATCAAGGCCAAATACGCGAATCACAGTTGCCAACCAAACTGTGAATTGCAGGAATGGCAGTACAGCAATGGCCTAGCTCTCTTCTTGGTTGCTTCCAAGCTGATCAAGAAAGACGACCCCATAACCTTTCAGTACCACCCGACGGACCCTCCCACCTCCATACGTGTCAGGTTCAATAAACAACAACATGACCAAGGCGTTTGTTATTGTGCGTCCGAGCCATGTCAATGGCCACCTCGCAAGGCAATTGAAGGTGTATTGAATTGGATTAAGGAGCAATATCGATGCTCAAAGAGTTTGGGAAAGGTGCCTCCCACCATTGATCTCACATTTCCCCGGAACCCCAAGCGTGAGCATGTTACTCTAAATCGAAAATGGACTGTCAAAATGATAGTTGACAATGTGAAGAAGGTATTGGAGAGTAACTTACCGATAGTAAAGTAGCGGAAGATAGGAGAAAGGGATTTCTGCAATTGGATAATCACTATAACTTGACAACTGATGTAACGATTTGGCATTCATCGTGACACAATCCCTATTTACCACGTTGGGGTCAGGAACTCATGAAGAAATTTGGAACCAATTGTTGATTTTTAGGGTTAGGATTAGGGTTTTCAAAGCAATTGTTCTGAAGGAAGATACTGGAAGATAAAGAAATCCCTGCGTGTCGTTCTGGATAAAGTTGAAGAAGCGAAAGGAAAAGAAGGAAGCTGTTTGGAGTAACGGAGCATAGCTAGGCATACAGGGAGGGCTCCAAGGCTCTTGTCGGTGTTTATCGAGGGTTTTCGCACTTTTTACAGACAAGATACACCAAAAACTAAGGGAGCTTCCATCGGCTGTTGGCATGTCATCATTTAAAAGAGACCCACTGGAACGGCGTAGGATAAGAGAGGATTGACATCGCCCTGATGGTAACCCAGCATTTGAAAAGCAAAATCAACAGGAATGAAGGATGCGCCTCGATTAGCTGCCTAGCAAATTGAGATTTGTGGAAACTAATGCTATGCATACGAGTTCGCCGGCCATAGAGCACGGCTGAGGTCCACCTGACACTATAGCCGGGCACAAATTCAACCCCTTAAGCACCGCTAACTACTTTCATCTGATGACTGTTCTTCTGAATGAATATCACGGAGAGCCCTAATCAACGCCTAGAGGGCTGTGAGGGCCTCCTCGATCGTGTCTGTTAATGCTGTGTTCTGGAGCATGTGTTGTTTCAGTCTGCCCTTCTCTTTTCGAGAACTGGGGCTAAGCGTTGGGCGCAGGTCTGGTGAGCTCAGCATATTATTATGAAATGACGACTTCCTTCCCGTCAATAGCTTATTCCGGCAGTATCGCTGGCTCATTGGAGACTTCAGAGCAGTCGGAGTGTCTGGCGCGGATGATCCGGTTTCTACTTCTGAATCGAGTACTACAAACTCATCTAGACTTCCCGGGCTGTCACTTTCATCATTGCTTATTTCATCGTTATCTTGGGAACTAAGGATTAGCGACTGGTATCATTTTGAATAGATGAATCGCACCTGAGCTCTGAGGGGTTTGACTCATGAAGCCGAAAAGATTCTCCTGCTCATGGTGACTGCGATGCATTGTCTCGAACACAAAAGGCGGCTGCAAATCACGGGTCAGGCGAGGATGTATAGCGAGTGCGGCTTTGGGAGGATGGCAGCATATAAACAAATTGTTCTAAGTGACCTGTGGCTCTGTTCGGTGCTCCTGACTGACGATCGGGAAAAAAAGACGAACCTGTGATGTATTCGCAATGTTAATTACCGGCTGAAACTACAGTTCACTGAGCAAACCGTTTTTTTAAAGATAAAATATGACTCTTTTCTTTCTGTATTACATGAACCGTTCTTGATGTCTCTCGTCGAGTTTTGGACAAGGGAGCCAATTCTTTATCATGTGAAACATGGATATCTCATTCACTCAAAACGCCTGACCATAAGCCCTTGACAGAGATGCTTGTTTTATCCCACGTCAACACCCCATGGATTCAGAACCATATGCTAGGTCTCTAAGGCCAATAGACAGGAAACAAGCTCTCACTAACGAACAACATCATATTAAGAATTGCCCTTGCCGACTCCCCTTGCTCTAATGTTTAACCTCACTGGACGCAACCAGCAATAGGAGTGCCACTACCTGGTCGAAAGCCGCAGACCGTGCAACTCAGTTTACGGGTTGATAGATTTAGAAAAAGACTTTCAAATACATGGCTCGCTTGTATGGAAAACGGGGTAGTTCCAGTACATTGCTCTCCTAGGTGTGAATCTCCCTCTAGTTGCTGTCTTCAAATTTCGATACGCTTCTTGTGGTATACTAACCAAGCCCCTTGATGAGAGAGACTGGCTGACCTTATTCCGCAGAGTCAATTGAGCGCCAATGCATTAAGCTGGGCGGCCAGGTATCAGATAGGGCCATCTCGGATGCGTATAAAGTCACAAAAAGGCTTGATGGGAAAGAAGAGGTTGATGTCACCGGCCTGGAGTGATAGGCTTCTGGTAAATCAAGGATTGGCTACGTGGTCGGTTTACGAGTAGTTGTTTTTGAAACTTGCTGGGGTATAGAGTAACTATAGTTACCAAACGCGAAGAAGAGGCAATTTTCCTTAAGTACAATAGATTTATAAAGCGAAACTCACGCGACCACGGTTGTGTTCTTCGGCTAGGGTCACCGTATGGGGTTGCATTGCTATAGGGCGACTATTTTGGCATCGCCAGCAAGAGGTGCGATATAGTAAGGTGGGCAGAGTAAGGCTTTGATATGCGCCTCCGGTATCTAATATAATATATATTAAGGTGCAGGAAGACGATATATCTCATTGAGATATTATAAGCTCCAACTACTAACGGGAAATATTTTGCCTAGCCCCCTTTTACATATTCTATTACTTCGCTCTGCCATCGCAAGCAAGCAAACCAGTCCCAGCGTCATACTTCTGGCAACATTTGCTGATATTTGCTGGCATCTCCTGTCTTGAAGTAATTCTTATCTAAATGTCTCTTAATAAGGCTTCGAAAAGCTGAAATGCCACCAGTAAGACCTCGTACCAAAGAGATAAAAATAATCTTTTCAAGGAGTTGGAGCAGATGGCCTCGGTGCCTTGGCCAGACATCAAGGGGATAATAAAGGGCTTCGGTCGTCCCACACTCAGGGATATAAAGGCAGTGGTGGAACGTGTCCAAGAACAAGGATTTGACGACACCATTAAAAAAGCGAGTCCACGTATCTCGAGGGAGCTATGCTGATGGGTCTTCACATCATCGCCGCCTTGGATTTCTATGTCACCCCTTCTGGTATCATGGACGCCAGCAAATAAGGTTTGGTGCCAGCCTTGTATCTTGAGGCTAATCAAGCCTTATTGCCGAATAAATTTGTCTGTTCCACTGTAGACTCGTCAATGAAGAAGCCTACTCTATAAAACGATGAATGCATCTCCCAACAAACGGCTTCCAGCAGATCACCAAGCTGCAATAGAATTACTCCCCATTGGCTACCACTTCACTTCGAACGTAACAGTGCATCACAAGCACAACGATACAGCCATTGGCAATATGCTGTAGTTAATGCAACGCCACCATTCAAAATCCGATGTCCCCTTCTCTTGATTCTCCTCTCGGGGGCGGTGGCTATCCGACTCAGGCTCATATCGTGATCTGACCGCAACTTCTCCCCTTTAGCTTTTTCGTCCGCCGGATTTGCCCTCGTCGCGTAGGAGAGACCCCTAGTCTCTGTCCATGTCGATCACTTCGAGTTGCCTTTGTGTACGGGGTAAAGCGTGAAGACTTTGTTGGTTTTGGCCGTATGAATCCCCTTGCCTGTGACAAATCGTGCTCGTGCCACTGCGAAATATGGAAATTGTTAAACCATAAAATTAACATAAAGCTATCATCGAATCTGACTGTCGCCATCATGTATTCTTGAAAGAAGATATTCGACATAAATTGCGGAGGATGGTGAGAATGGGAAGAAGGAAAGGGATGTAAGAAGTACGAGAACATATGCCTTCCGACTTGTCTAGATATAAGTACTGCTCATACTTAGCGTTAAGCGCCCAGCGCAGCAATGGAAGCGACACGGCCGCTAGTTCCAGTGGTGCTACCGCCGAGTCTAGGGATCTAAATATACACCTGAAACACTAAAGCTTTTGTTAGTGACCCCCCTTTACGGAGGATACAGGAGCTCAATTGCTCAATAAATGAGGAGCTTGAGCATATACCAGCCTTCTGACCAGTAGCCGATCCCGCCTTTGGCCAAATTGGTAGTAAGAGGGATGAATGCAACGGTCCAGGATCCAGGTGTAACCCACACTTGAATGTACAGCTCCCATAAGCGGCTCGATTGACCTAGCGTCTGTCATCGACCCATGATTCATCGGCTAGCTCCGTGACATGAGCAGGAGTTTGACTTCATCCCAATATCTTCGCTTAGATCAATTCCGGATACGGAACACGCAGGTCCGGGTCCGGGCTGATTACTCATAAGACATCGGCTCATACCAAGCGTGCCCGCCCCCAACAGTTCAGACCACTTGCCTTGTCATCTTCCGACCCCCGCATCCCTTGCAGTGATCTCATTGGTTGAAGTTTGTCTGTATTACCAACTTTATAAAGCCATCAGCCTCCCGTAAAGTCTGAAATGTGCCGACAAGACATCTAAATTTTCCACGATGTACAGCTAGCAACTTTTGGCCTCGAGGACTAGTAACAACGACTTAAGCCAGTGTTGCCAGCGCTTATGTTCCCCGTCCTTCTCCTCATCTATATTTTTTATCTATCCTCATGTCCTAGAAGCAGCTACACCTACGCCTTATCGCCTGTTCAATTACGGTCGGCATTTTAATCCACCTGTTGAATGTGGTAGAAGGCCCATAAAACAGAGGCGCTATATATTCTTGGTCCGACCCGGAAGTTGCCATTAGGTTCGACTTGCTCGTCTTTTGTATTCATCCTGATGACAACATCATTACTCGCTTCACATAGAATAGGCCTCGAGCACCCAGGGTGCCTTGGCTTCACTGCAACACATACACGGTAGTGGATTAACAAAAATCTCGGCTTGCATCATGATATGGCCAGGCTAGCTTTCCGCCCGGATGCCTAGAAAGGCATGTCTATATGTTACATCCCAGGGATCAAGGACACGAGAGTTCCCGTTTTCCTTTTGGCAACATTTGCCACGAATGCGGTGTCATTAGGCTTTGCTGAGCACAGATAAAAAAAGTTAACATTTTGTAATAATTAGTCGCATGAGTGTTGAAAAGAAAATAACAGCTGAATCTTGTTATTGTTGAGATTTTTAGGCCAATAAATTCCAATGTGATAAATTCTTAGATAATACGCTTTCTAGCAAGTCAATAAATGGTTAGGTGATAAATGGTTAGGTGATAAATGGTTAGGTGATAAATGGTTAGATGATAAATGGTTAGGTGATAAATGGTTAGGTGATAAATTGCTAGGTGATAAATTGTTGTGTTGAGTCTCTAGGGTAACGCGTAAGAAGGAGTTGTCATCCAGGTTCGTTTTTCAGGGTCTCCCTAGCTATCGACTCTATACGCTCATTCATTATAGCATCTTACCTTGGTTTCTTTGGTTTTGGCTTTACCATTCACTCCATGTGGTCAAGGTGTTTAATGTCTATGTTGGCCGTCTGCCCAGTAGTTCTCGAACTGTTGCGGGAATATCGCTGTCAATACTGTTACCCATGGTAAGTCTTTTGATGTCTCTGTAACTGTGATCGAACGACCTAAGAACCGATTTTCGCTCAAGATATGTTGCAGTTGTTGTATTCATACGGTTGAGTAACTGATAATTAAAGCTTATGACATTTCGACGAGACAAATCAAGTCAACACACTGGAAAATGAAAGCAACTAATATTATTCTAGCTAGCTTCAATCCCTTATGACGAACTGTATTCCTGTCATCCCTCTTCCATCTGTCTTGCCACCTTTCATTCTTCCATTTGAAAGCTCTCAACGTCGCCGCTCGTTAGGATGGTAGCCAGCTATGATAATTAAAAGATGGATTTCTTAGTCTAAGCTGTCTCATAAAGGGCTTATTGCGTGGAGCTGGAATATCTCCACTAGGATATGGGCACTGGAAATTCCGTCAAAAAGAGTGCCTCCAATATATGCCCACTACAACTTTCAGAAGTTGTTCCCTGGCCGTTTTTGAGGTGCATATCTTGTTCTTAAGTCGCCGGATACATCTGTCATACCGGCCCCGGATCTCAACGGCTCGACTGGCGGAATCGCCCACTTTTGTCAGAATGCTGTTTTATGCCCTTACCTCTTGTTCGCTCCGGTCAGCAAGTTCTTCATGGTGATGTAGGTGATGATTCGCTGGGTTTCCGATGTCCGACGAAGACTCATAGTCCACGAGAACTTCATTCTGGCCATTATTGGGCCACTCAGAGTGCACTTGGGCGTACATGCACTGTAGCATCTTCGACTGGGCCATACTTGGACTTTACTGCCTTTCCAAGCTAATTTCATGGTCAACGCTGTTGGTATCCAGTTTTGAACAGAAAGCTTACAATTTCACAGTCACCTGGCGTCAGATCTAGAATAATATCGACGTTCTACTTAAGAGATCCGTTCAAAAGGCATTTGTAAAGGCTCTTCTGGGATAGAAGGTACCGAGTTATCAAATCTTTCCACCTATCCTTATCAGCCTCTGCCATAGATAGTCCAAAGTAGACCTGGTTAGGCTCTAGAGTCCAAAGAACGGAGGTATTTAATCTCTTGTATGTGACGTTGAATAAAGCCTTAGCCGCGGCCAAGTTGTCTGAGTCAACGCCAACGTTGAAACAAATGACGCGATCCGTGATAAATAGGTTTGCGGATAGGAGAACTGATGTTGGACGTGCGATAGTTCTGAAGGTGACGAAGAGGTTGTGAGATGGAAAAGGATGGTCAGATTGCGAATTTTATGTCTTGTGGATTAGCTTGGAGGATGCCTTGAGAACTGGTGGGCTGAGAATAAGCGTTGTCAAACGAATCGTGAGTCGATCTGCTCAGTTACACAAATTCATAGATGCTTCATCCCTTTGACTAGTAGTGGCACATCGCGCTTTCACTGCAGGTGAGGCAAAATTGATTATCTAGGGCTCTGTTGCAATATCTTGTTCTGACTTGAGAGAGGTGTCCTTAACGAAGAAGCGGGCCTGACGAGTAGAGCTACCTTGAAGAACACTTCTTAGCTTGCCCTGCTTGCCCTGCCTGATAAGACGAGGCTCTCTTGTTGTGTAAGTACAGGAAGTGTAAGTTGCTCTTGATATTTCCTCCACTTCCTCTTCGCTCCAATCAGTCTACTGGCATTCGTTCCTCGTCTCTCTCACTCTAGATCCTTTCCTCTGGCTACCAATCTGTTTCCGTCCCCTCATTGACCTCCCCTACAGCTCTCTTCCCACTCCAACTTCTTATATTCAGCTCGCAAGAGAATCCTCATGATCGGAAACATGCTTGACAACATCTCGCTCTTTTGCCACCTCTGTGCCTCTCTTCAGGACTTGGGGATGGAGTCATCAACGATTTCTTTCCCTGCCACTGTCATACAGTAGAAGTACGCTGGCCTCGGTATACAGATAACATCGACAGACCACTCGTTCGCTCGAAAGACAAAATTCCAGGGAACGATTTACTCTGCCAAAACATTGCGGACTAACTTTCCTGGGTAGCATGGACCTCAATTATGGCCTGACTACTGCTCTGTGAACAAGATCGGTGCTTGTTATCAGGAATAACAAGGCTAAGTAATCGACAGGTTGTTCCGGCAGTAAAACTGTGCCCGGCTGCATGACGATGCATTGCTCAGCTTCCCACTGATGTCTCCATTTTCTATCGTGCACACCTGGATCCGGCGAAACCCGGGATACAGCAACAGGTGCGTCAATTACAGGTACAAGAACATGTACATGGCGTTCCGGAGTGGGGAGACGTCCTTTGTCGTGATGTATTGCATATAGCTTACTGAGGCGATGTTCTCCTTCTTTGAGAGGGCTTTGGCTGGTCTGATGGATGAGTAGATTGCCAGAGGGAAAGACGAAGGGATCTTACCAAGACATTCCACAATTCATCTGTTAGACAACCCTTTTCGTCTGGCCATTGGTAGCAATACATATCAGTGTTCGATGGAACATATGATGGCCTGGGGTTATACCCACGAAGTTTTGTCACCAGTTCTGATATGCCCGATAGCAGACTCTGGGGTATGTTCAAGACTTCAATGGGACGCGGCGGAAGTCGAGGAAGCATGTATAGGCCTTGCAATGCGCCCTCGAAGACGCGATATTCTGCAGGACTATGTATCGTGGTGCCAAAAGCATTCTGGATGCTGGTGAGGCTGTGGAGAATTGTTGGTCATTGAAACAAACATGCTATGTAGATCCTACCTGAGCTCGGGGACCAAATAGTGGACTAGGAAGGGAATAGAAAGTAGTAGAGATCCTTGGATTTCGGCGGGAGGCTTCTGGATTGAGAAGCAAGTACTAAATCGTTCTTTGTGGGGTCCGTAAAGACGCAAGTGTGAAATGTTGATCGGTACTAAGTCGTGCATTGTTAGGAAGAGAGCAATAAGAGGTGTTTTCGTTTATGCCAGCTTCCTTCTCCTATCTTACATGAAGGCAATATATGACAAAACTTACTGTAAAGGACAAGTTCAAAAGCGCGGTGCAAGAGACCCTTCAAGAATAAGTCATCGAGGGCTTTGATAAACTTCACTACCGAGGCCATGTAAATGTCCAACATATTGTCCTCAAGGTTGGGATTGTCCAGGCACTCTCGGAGGTCAGAGTATATCGCTTCCGTCCGGGAGGGATCGCCATTAAGGATGGCGTAACGACTTGCTAGGTAGACGATCTTGTAAAGCTGAGACTTCTTTCTACCATCAAGGAGATCTTCTAATGTCTTCACCATCTCCTCCGGGTTGCTGAAGGCATGACTCTGCCTTGCTAAGCGCCAGTCCTCCTCGTCCTTTGGCACAGCCTCGACAAGCTTGACCCAGGTAGATTCATGGGTCCGTTGACGGGCACGGTCATGACCAGGGGCTAGCTTGGGATCAAACTTACTAAAGGATCCCACGGATGGGTTCCCGCAGCCCCGGGGGGTTGATGAGCCGCTCATTTTATAGCATTGCGTGGATGTTTGAGGTGGTTGTCTGAGTGGGGGGGCGTGGAAGAAAAATGCCTCATTTCTATGTTGAGAAGCTAAATCAACTCCCCACCGGCTGCCAGGAGCTATGCCTCAAATTAGGAAGTCAATGTGGAAGTCACCAATCAAACCCCTGTCGAAAACGGCAAGTCCGCATCAGGAAGTCAACGTGGAAGTTGCCAATCAGAGGACCTGCTGTCAGCAGCTATATGTTGGTGAAGTTCCCCAATCTTACCATTTTGCAAGGTTCATCTTGTCGGAGATGGCCAAGATCTGACGGTCGACCGGGGGGCTGTGCTTCTACTCGCCAACGTCACATCAACACTAGAGCAAAACGTTAGCCATCAAAAGGCTGAAGCGACCTCAAAGGAGTCCACGACTCGGCGAGTCAGCCACTAGGTAATGATACATCAGGACTCCCCTATGATGCAAGGGTCTGTGTGATGAAGCCTTTTTTTTGTCGCTACTCCTTCCAGTGCTTATGTAGTCTGATAGGCTAGATGATATGGCTGTTCGATCGTTTGAGTAAAGAGCGAATCAGAAATACTTATTGTACAAGGGTTTGCCTGAGGCGTTTCCAGCCGAAACTCGAGCCGACATCTCCTGTTTGTCACTGGGGCGTACCATAGAAACCTAGCAATGGATAGGTTGCTACTCATCTCGGGGACAGGTAAGGCACCATGTAAGGAGTGCGCCGGAACTTTGATGGTCCATCCTACGGACCGACAGCATAACAAGGGTCCATTCACTGCATTTCTTCTTCCCCTGCTCCGTACACATTCAGCATCTACGCTATTCTAGACCCGATACTCCCGAACGAGAACCACAGGGCTGTATACGAGTCTTGACAACGCACTTGGTCCTGAGCTTATCAAACAACCTCTTCTCATATCCATTCGACATAACTGCAATGATCTTGACAAAAGACTATGAGATACCGACGGACAAATCGCGGCTTATTCAAGCTGCCTCGCTGGCTTTGATGATGATTTCCATCTTTTCCGTGCTACTTCGTTCCACTGGGCGCGTCATGTCAGATGCAGGAGTGAAGTGGTCGAATCTCCATACGCTTGATGACCTCTTCTTAATTATATCCACGGTAGTTTCTGTACCCTATGCCTTATCCATAGAGGCACCCCATCCTCCTATCACGAATGCATCTATTGACTATTGGCCACAGGTTCTAATGATCCCACAATCAATTGTGGTGTCACTGATGGCAGCGGCCAATGGACTGGGTAAACCTCATGATGTTACACCTTTGGAGGAGTCTCACGCTCTGCAGGTAAGCAGCCTTCTTCGCGCATCGACTCCTTCCATGTCAACTCACAGAAGACTCTGTCTAAGGCTCAATATGCATCTGATATTCTTTTCATCGCCTCCTTGTCCGCTTCGAAGCTTTCGGCTGTTGCCCTGATGCGATCCTTGGGAGACAGATCCCGAGAAACTCGGACATGCCTGATGCTCAGCACCATCTTGACTGTCACTTGGGCGGCATTCTCCGTCCTAGGGAGAAGCTTCAGTTGTCCACTGCCAAATTTCTGGGATTATATCAACGGCCAGTGCGACAAAAATACTGTATGTGTCCTGCTTAAATCGAATTGTGGTACTTTTATCTAACTTTACTCAATAGGTCATTGCTCTGAGGATTGGCAGTGATGCTTTGCATATTACCACCGATTTGCTTGTCACTGTAACATTTCTGAGGATCTTGATGTGTCTACAGATGGCCTTACGCTCTAAACTTACAGTCATCGGTCTCTTTCTCTGTCGCATCCTGTACGTGTGTAGTTAAGTCCTGCATCAATGCGAAGCCAACGGATATGTGAAATAGGACATGCTAACGGAGAATAGGTCTCTATTCCCTGCTGCATGCCATATGTACTATTATAGACGCGCGATGAACTCAAGGAACCCT
The DNA here is from genome assembly GCF_900067095.1 of Fusarium proliferatum ET1. Taxonomy (NCBI): domain Eukaryota; kingdom Fungi; phylum Ascomycota; class Sordariomycetes; order Hypocreales; family Nectriaceae; genus Fusarium; species Fusarium proliferatum. The sequence continues at coordinate 298,460 of NW_022194807.1, read as the reverse complement.
CTATTTGACATCTGGATTTCGGTAGTTCTGGTTCAGATTGTGCAATGCGTCGGAATTATAATCACATGCATCCCCGTATTCAAACAGCTATTGCGGAAACTCAAACACGGCAAGACAGTTGGCGAAGGACATGTCGGGCCCAGGAGCAGCTGCCATCCTCCCCAATCAACAGGCCGCCTCGGTTATGATCTTGAGGCACCGGGGCATACGCCTTTCTGTGATCGTGTCACATCGAGCCAGGAAGCTCTGGTGTAGTCTAACCCTGGTGTCTGTTTGGAGCAGCGAGAAACTTCAGTCTCTGACAGAGGCTAACCATCATTTACTTGTAACATTTTCTTGCATCAAAACCGTACAGGGAGCCGATTATCAATATGACTACAAAAGTATTTCCTGAGTCTGGCAGAAAAAGGGTAACGTATTTAAAGTCTGATACTGTACCTTTCCTTGCTCTAGTGTCGTGGAATATGCCGTGAAGCTCTATGTGTATGCTGGTCGGAAGAAAATGGAATTTCCGCGTGAATATACGTAATATGTTTGGCAAGGGAATGCAGTAGGTAAACAGACGAAGGCTATGCTGTGTACCTCTCCTACCAGCTCTGCAGCTAGTTTTCAGTACGTAGATATCAGAAAAGGTCCAGGTCTCTCTTCTGTTGGGCGTGGGCCTGAGGGATACTCACCTCAAGATGGGAGTAACGCAATATTTACGCCGTGCACATTTCAGTCTATATATGCCATTGCAGATTCCGGTTTGCTTGGTATACGCCTACGAGCAACACCATATTCAGGTATCAAGAGAAGTGAGAATTTACAGAGCACAGCCAATGCATCAACCAGTGTTCCTACTCTTCATCAGCTCATCTGCAAGCGAATGATTCCACATGGTGAGGTCTAGGATAAACCAAGAGTATGCTAACCTTAAGCTAGCTCTATGCAACGTCCTCCATCATCTTGGCCTGCAGAGCTTAATCTCAACGGACCCAGTCTAGACCGGGCACAGAGTCTCACCTAGGTGGTGATTACCCCACGAAGCTGGGATCACATCAGGTTTTACTCGAATCGAAGTTTCGGAAAGGAACGAAGGCCCATTCCAATATCAAGTGAAGCAAAAAAATCCAATTAGACGTGACAGAAAGGATATTCTTAACGGTAGTGCAAGCGGAGCATATTACTGCAGTACCAGCAACATCACCAATTGAGCGACATTGGAATCCTCTTAGACGAAGAGGTTATTGCAGTGCGCAAGCTAACAGAGAAAGATGGCTTGAATCACAAACGTTGGGCCTCAGAACGCAGGAAATATTACCTGACTATTATCTCAAATTACCAACTCCCAAAAGATCCATGCAAAGTGTAATTACTAATAATACGGTACTAATTCAAAGATCCCAAGCACATTCTATACATCTTAACTATCAATACTACTACGGCAACCGAAATAATATCCCGTTTCACTCCGCGTCTATACACAAATAAATGAAGGTGTGATCCCATATCTTTTTTCCCCTTTGTCAACTGCCTCCAATCTGGCAATAGTCCCTTTTCTCTGGGCCGTTTGAACCTCTAATAGAAAGGAAAACAAAAAAAAAAGAAGAAGAAGAAAAGTGGACAGAGTGGCTAAGATTGAATCCTTCGATGAAACGACGATTTGCAAATTGCAAGAGCTAAAGTGAGGTTTGTCAGCTGGATTGCTGTATCTGGTCATTGTTGAGCCTATCGAGGCCGTTCCTGATATTCTTGCCTCAAGACTCGGTAGTTGGTTTCAGATCGTTATCGCTGAACTACCCGTGTCTTGGGGTCTTGAATTTTACTAGATACCACCACGGAACACGGAAGGGAAATATTTGTTAGTTGTCAGGCTCTGTTTTATAAAATAAAGGCTGAAATGAGAAATTCATCACTTCTGATTCAGTTTATCATTATCTAATGGCTTTTACGCGCTTGGAAAAAAACTTATGCCAAAGAAAGGCGTTTGTCACCAAATTTTCACAACATTCCCCTTCGCCCCACTTAGAATAGCGTCGTTATTACACTGAACGCAGTATGGCATATGCCGCCCCTGTCTATGCACCTTAACAGAGCTTTATGCATATAACGAGTATCAGAGTATAGGTAAGCTACCTAAGAAAATACATCGCAACACTTAGAACAAGACAAACTATCATTAAAACGAACACTCTAAGTCTCCAGCCAGCTTTCTCTCGATGGTTTCTATCATAATCAACACAGCTTATCTAAAACAGTACAATAGTCAAAACATACAATTATCAAGAACTTGTTGACAAAGAACCGATGGTACTCACTGTCCAACATGATTTGCGGCCTCATCTCTACTCCTGCTATAAGCCCAGTTGTATTTTTGGTGTAAGCTACCATTCAGATAAGAAAACAAAGTGCAGAAATATATTCGGGATCCCCTTCTTTCAACAACTGTAAAGGTTGTAGAAAAGTCTTCCACTACCTTAGGGGAGAGGCAGGTCTAACGGTCAGCCATATTGAGCCGTGCGTGTATTCGATCTACAATGGTGACTCGGCCCCATTCAATACAAAAACACCCAGCCAGTTCATCCAGCAGGCCATCTGATACTCTATGCTGCCTTATGAGCCTTTGAAAATTGAATAGAGTGTATTCATGGCATTTCGATGATTTCTGCTCTTCTAATGAAGTTACTCCACTTTCAGCTCACTCTCGACCAGTCATTGATGACAAACTGAATGACATAAGCAAAATCGCGCACGGGACGACAGGCGCGCCCTCAAATTATTACTCAAAGGCCTTTGAGGCACAAATCTCATCATCGCAAAATCATTTGCTGATTTCCTTCTACTTCTCACATTTCCCCCTTTCTCTGACGGCTGTTTTTCCACGAAGCTTATTTCTCTTCTCCGCAAAACCCATTCTTCTATTCATTCCAACGCGGTCATATACAGGGGCGAATCTCATCAAAGCACCATGATGAGCAAGCGCAAGAGATCACTTCCTGTTGGGAAGGATTGCTACGCCGAATGCTCTTTCACAATCTCTTACGAAACTGATCGCCAGAGAGGCCAGGGAAAGAAGAAGCGGAAGCCTGATGATCAAGATAAGAACAGACAGGTTCAGTGCCAAACCTCGCCTTTTAACCCAAAGGGTAGGTTTAAAACGCATACGAAGATGGATGTATATTACACCATTAAACCCGAAGAATTGTGGCGAGGCATGACGCGCTACCGTAGCTTTAGTTGTGAGCATCCGATGGAATCTCTAACATTCTCCCAATTGGTAGGAGCTTACGGCTAACCCTTGGCAGGGAACGAAAACAAATACTATAAAGACGATTTTGTGTATGTTAGTAACGAGCTATCATTGGAAAGAAAAAAGGCTCAGGAGTATGGCCTGCCTGTTTATAAGGAGAATAAAGATGAGTGGGTGGCGCGCGTCCTTGACATCCGCGCTTCTGATGAGCAACACGTCTATGCACGCGTCTGCTGGATGTACTGGCCCGACGAACTGCCTGCGGGGACCCTTGACAGCAGGAAGAAAGTCCAAGGCCGTCAGGTGTACCATGGCGTCAACGAACTGATCGCTTCCAACCACAGTATGCTCCAGAATGGTGGCCGATATACCGCAATGCGACTAACCGATCTCTCCTTTGCTAGTGGATATAATCAATGTTGTCTGTGTTAAAGGACTCGCTACCGTCGATCAATGGATTGAGTCCGATACCAAGGAAGTCCCAAAAGGGCTTTATTGGCGCCAAGCGTTCGACTGCCGTAACTCGCAACTTTCGGTGTGTCTCATTGTGTCTCCTTTGTCACAAGGCTAACATATGCATAAAGTCTGTCGAACTCATTTGCGAATGCCAAGAGCCTGCAAGCCCTGATAAAATCGTGCTAGAATGCACAAATCCGCAGTGCGGAAAGTTTCTACATGAGGAATGTGTGTCTCACAAGATTCTCATGCAAGTTTATGAGCGACTGGGCCTGGACAAGCCCAATATGAGCCAGTATTTGGCTGGCAAGAAGCAGGAGCTCACAGCCACCCATCCTCTCTCGCCTCCTAATCCCGAGGAGAAAGAAACCCGGCCAACAATTGATGTCGGTTTCAACAAAACGTATGATGGCTTGCGCTGCAAGAAGGCTGCTCACGAAACCGATTGTGAGGTAGGAAGTCTTGTGGGTGGGCGAACGCTTTTCGGAGGTGTCGCCACCGCTCTAGCAAAGCAACCTGCCAAGAAGGGCGATAGGAAGGCGAGAAAGATGGCTGCATGCCTTAAACCATACGAGGGACTTTTCAAGGCCACCCTCGAAATGAAAGATGGCCGCCCAACAGGATGGAAAATTCTCGACTTGCGCGAAAGCGTAATAGGTGGCGTCAAGTCCTGGACTGAGGATGTTCACTGTCTGCTTTGTGGTTCTGTTATTAACTGAATCGCCAATGCACCAGCCACGGCTACCCAAAGTGTGCTCCAGCCAGGAGGCTAGACGAGTCCGGAAGTTGCAACTCGATATGCTGGGATAACAATCAAGGCTTTTGTCACTTGTCATAGGACAGGCATAATCTCCAAACCTTTAGGCAATTCCGCTATGAACGGTTTTCATCCTACTAAATTCTCCTTCTAAGAAGGTTCTTTGTTCCCCTTGACATGTTCTATCACATACGCTATTCCGTCTTCATATATCGATGTCTTTCCTATTCTCAGTCACTTGAGCCTTTTTACCTCGGTGGCCCTGAGGTGTCTCTATTGAACTCTTTTTTGTCTTCTTACGCTTATTTACTTCTGTTAAATGTTCTTGGGCGTCCCTCTTTGCCGTTTTGGACTGGTCTTCGAACATCAAGGTCAAGGCTGAGCGCAAACAACTGAAAAGGAAGACGCCAACAAGGGTTTCCGAAGCCCCAAAACAAAGGCTCAATGGAGTAGCGACAAGACTTTTAACAACGAGAAGGAGTAAATCGAGCCGCCGGCACGATTCTAAGGAGAAAAGGATGCCCAAGCCTTGGAAGGCTAGGTACTATGGAAGGTATCTGTATTGCTGGTATTCGTGTTTAATACCAATTCTACTTGGGAGAGTCCATTTTGCCACTCATGACTTTGTTGTCCAAACTGCACGACTCACATGCAAGGTGCAATCAAATGTACATAAGTTTAGGTCTAGCCGCCTTGCCAGGCGCCCTGGTATCCAGCATAGCCATTAAATCAAATCAATCAAATCAATCAAATCAAAAAACTTCGATTTGAAATAACGTTTGATATCTGATACGCATTTTCGCGACTTCCCAGAACATTATATAGATAACCCCGGCCAAGCAAAGTGCGCCATCAAGTAGTCTAGTGCCTCAGTAAGCGTGGCTCAATACCTCGGGGTTCGCCGTGGCTAGCCGAGATCAGCAAGTAGACGTTGGATGAATAGATGGGGGGCTGAACAAGTTGCATAGAGATGGTCTAGGGGGGGTCAGAAAGCTTCATGCATGAAATTCGCCTCCGAGGGCGAATTGTAGGCAACACAAATAAGAAATATCGACGGCACCATCGTGTCAAGCACTACGATATTGAGTTTTCCTTGTTTCAATTCATGTTGTTGCGATCGCAAAAAGGCGGAGCGACTTCGGAACAGTCTTTCCGTTGAGCTTACCCACTTCGGTAAGCGGTGTAAATGACAGGCCGGCAGGACTTTCCATCGGATGTTAATGCTCACCACCAGTCACATTGAAGAAAGGTAGGTTTGTCCACTTGAATACAGGGGCCTACTGTACTGATTTCATCCAAGTGTCATAGCATCCTTTTCCCGTTTGATCTATAGCTGGGAGACTACTCATAAATCACGAACTGGTAATGAGAAGCTAAGATTTCGACATAAGAGATGTAGCATCAACACCTTTGCGCAGGTCCGTCACGAAGATCGGGCTTGGTCGGTATCAGTATAGAACCCCATTTTGCATTTGGTTCGCCCCTTCCCATTCTTTCTAGGCCGGTGGAGGCGACGGAGGCAACAACAGTATGACTTTATTTCGCCAAGGCCATGGAGTTAGTGTCATTCCTTCGCTGATTGCCAGGGGATCTACGTAGGGGATCTACGCTACGGCTTGGCTGATTGGGGTTGAAAAAGGCCAACGTTATGTGGTGATCTGGAACCGGCTGCTTATTCCGCTTCCAGCTCCCCACTCTTCACCGTAAGTGTCAAGGTTCTGTCATAGCTGATAGCTGATAACTGATAGCTATCAATGCTGCTTTGCGTGTAGCCCCTCCCTTTTCACTCGCTTGCGAGACATACCCGTATGGAAGACTTGCTAAAACACCTGCAGCACCCCGAGCTGCCCTATTATGATGACTAAGACGGGCTCGAGGGAGGCTAGGCCGTAAGCGACAGCTTTCTGCTCGATTCAAGGGCCGCGAGACGGACAGCCAGCCGTGAAGGTCTAGGCAGCAGGCCCCTTACTTTATTGAGGCTACAGATGATGCAGTGATGGATTGGGCAACGGATCTACCAGGAACTAGTGATATGAAAGGATCACCGATATCATGTAAGATTGCCCGTCAGGAGACTCTTGCAGAAATCGAATACGGACTACACCAAGCCTGCAGCTCATCCTTGTTTAGCTAGCTAGGAAGATCATCGAAGCTAGCGTATTTAAGCAATGGAGTAACAGCAGTGCGGCGAAGGCCCGGTGATAGGAAGAGGGCTTGAGTGCTATCTAGAACCAGGGCCGCAGGATACTGACGACCTGATCGAATGGTAGATCGCTCGCCAGGGTAAAATCCCGACGATTAGCGAGCTCGCTCTCGATATACTCACGATACCGGTGATGGCGACTGATTGTGCAAGCTTATTCAGCCAAGCTAAGTCAACACTGGCGTCGTAGAGACTTTCGGTGACAACGGAAACACTGGATAAGATACAATAGCTCTAAATCCGGGTCAGATAAGGCGCGATGAATCTAGGGGCGACGGCAGATTGGGGACACGAGGTCTGATGGTAAATTAGAAATGTCAGTGTGCAAAGCTTAGACGCCAGATCTGAAATATATGATTAAAGTTTCTAAAAACGCCCCTGGACTCAATTTGTTTGATGTGAGGGCAGCGCTGCCAGTACCGAAGCCGGTATCGTAGTGTCCGTCAACACGCCCGAGATCACCTGCGATATCTCTCGCCAGGACCCTGGAATTCTCCGCCATCACCGTTCGTCTTTGAATAGTAGCGGTATAGTCTTCTTTACTCCTTCAGCCATGACAAATACCTCATCGATTTGAGTCTGTACAGGCATCTCTGTCCTTCGATCACAATTGCGTATTGTCAAACTATCTTTACCTGGCTTAACAGCTCCCGCTACTCACATCGTGCTATAGAAGCAGAAATTGCTTATTACTTCCAAATCTCCATCGCCTTCACCCCACTGGGCTGAATTATCGCTGTCAAGTCGCTTGGGACCTCTGATAGGAAGAGCCGTTTGGTGTACTCGAGTTTCCCTCTCCTCTCTGCCGTTTCCAACTGTGCCATAGCTAATAATCTCCCATTCCTTAGACTTCGGCATTGAAATGCGTTGGGCTGGTTCATTTGATCCCGGAAATTCTCCTGGCTACTGGGAAACTTCGCCAAAGAGTCCAAAGATGCCTCCTCCGAATCTAAAAACAGAAATGGAGCCAGCGGGTGACTGCGAGGTGTTCTGGAATGGAAAGAGATTTCTTTGCCTTCCTCAGGACCAGATTCATTGTTAGGCTTCTGTACTGTAACTTGTGAAGACCCTAAACTTGCGTTTGTCGTCCAGAACGATGATTCTGGGCTCGTCAGCCTATATGTTTACGATATTCTTCCAAGTCTTAATTTACCTGCGTTTGTGACCCCCACCTCTACTCTAATGGAAGAAGACGGCGGGATGGATGAGAAATCTGCCGGTATAAAATCCAGAGAGATGGTGCTTTCTTCATCATCTTGCGTTGCCTTGATCGTACCGAGGTTGACTTGCTTTTCAAAAGCGTTGTTTCGCCGTTCACCTTGGACAGGATCCCTTTTCTCAGTTTTCCGCTCTTGATGACTACCAAGTAGCCATGGACCGGTCGTTGTGGTTGACTCAGCCATATAACCGTCCTGAGCCCCTGTCGAGACCATAGTTCACGCCGCCGTGAATTTCCTCTTGGAAATCTTTAGGGGTAAGTCCTGGAAAATACCATGCAATGCCAGCACCTTGAGCCTTGAGCCCTTAGTACTTCAGGTAGTGAGCACCGGACTTACCCTCGCTTGTGGTTGCCAAGGGTTTATTTCTTTTGTTGTTGGTCACAGTCAGTTTTATCCCGTGAGATGCGCAAAGGGATCTGGCTTGAACGAGGCGGACACTAGAAGAGAAAAGGCCTAGAAATGCTGCCAAGATTAATGATATGCGTGTAACTGACAAGATCTAGGAACTCATGATCCAGGAGTGTTGATAGTAGGTGGTTTTGCTAAAATGACCCGACCCTGGATGCTCAGGGCTGTAGATATAGACAATGGTAAATGAGAATAAGCGACATAAGCTTAAAAACGGTTTATGCAGCATGTAGTAAGCAACAACGATCAAGACAGATATGGGTTGGTCGCATCGCTGCAAAACCGAGCGTGAAACCGCTGAGATTCGGGGACCCGCCTTAGATGCTGGCATTATGCAGAACCCCCTGTACCTAGAACTTGGCTGGATCTTTCACACGCCCGTTAGCAGCTCTTTCATATACAGCTATCCCCTGTTCGGGCGCACCAGCAGGTAGGAGGTGGTGATGAATGTCAGTACGCTAGGAACATCTTGTCCACAGCCAAGGCCCCGAGCTTGTCTCCCGTAGCTGGCAGCTGTCGAAAGTAGGAGTACCAGAGTGATTCATCTATAATACGTGAACGGCTAAAATCTATAGGTGAATGGTCTCGAATGGTGGACCACTTCGCTCATTTTCGCAGATGGCCATCAGTCGGCTTTTCTCCCACATGCTGTTTGAAACTTTCTGAACTAACTTTTGACTGTTGGTTTCTAGTCCTTTGTTAAGAATTTTCACTTTGCTAGTCGTGTCGGACCTTGCCATTACGGAGCTTAAATACCTACCTACATATCATCAGTCAAGGTTCATGGCCGATGTTCGCCTAAAATATACAACATCAATGTCACAGCCAATATCAGGCGAATTTCGAAAACTCACATTTGCTTATATTGGGGGGCATTACTCCGTGAAAGTGGCTCAGTGGCGTGCCAAGTGGCTCGGAAAAGGACCGCAGCACGCTCGAAGTAGTAGATGACCGCCTATATCTTGCTGTAACATGAAACCGATTGGTGCTAAAAAAACAAGAGGCATAGGGACTTCAAGGTTGTAAAGATTTCCTGTCCGACTTGAGGATGGATATTCAATTGTCAGCACTATGAGGCGTAGCTGCCCTACATCGGGTACTACGTCTAGCCTCTCAATGATGGCTATGGCCGCACTTAAACTTCTATGTGATGGCAACCTCTCTTCTCTTGAATGTGTGGCATGGCTGATGTACGGGCAAATTGTGTTTAGGCCACTAGGGTAGTGCTTGACGAAACCAGGCGCGGATGGAGGACATCTTGCGTCGCTTTAGTTGACCATGTCGGGGGTTTTCGTAGTTTTCTAAGCCTCTCTCCCAGAAAACATAGACCACTGATTAATCCCATTACATTCCCAGAACGTTTAATGGCTTGAACCTACCTTGTTGCGTCCCATTTCCTTGATAACTAATGTCTCCAAGAAGGTTTCTAGCAGCAGTGAAAGCGCTGGAAACTGGATTTGTTTCAGCCCAGCTGACTCTCGCTCCCGAAGACGAACCAGCTCGACATAAACTTCTCTCTCGGGCATTCGAATTCACTCCTGCTCGGGTTGTGTCACATGATGCATCTCTATCATGCCTACAAGTTACACCTCTTCTAATTTTAATTCCACCTAGTCACATTTATATCTCAACAGAACAAGGCTGGTTATCTTTTCTTCTCTCTCGTATCTAATGTTTGAAACGCTCGCCTAAGTTATAGTGGAGGCCCTAGTAATTGCCTCCCGTAGCATACTACCGCTGCGCCTTGCTGGTGTTGCCCTCAACACCAAAGAATGCTCTGTTCCCGAGTACGATATGTTGACGTCTATTTCCATCTTTCACATGATGCCAAGTTCTTCCGCTCCGTCATTCCCGCCACCAGATCCTCCGGTGTCCATTTGCCTGTACCAATCCGTAGCACGCAAAGTGCTCAGCACTCTAACCGAATGATGGGAGCGTCGCCTCCCAGCGTACTCACATGTTCGCATAGAATCAATAATCTCAGGGTTGTCCCAAGTGGGATCCTCCAGCATCTGTCGTTGATCTTCCTTGTTGGCGTCTAGTTCCAGCTTGATGACCTTCGGAGGTTCCAGCCTCGCCAGACGCCTCACATACAGTTTCAAGTCGTCGACATGTACCTTCCGGGCTTTGCCTGGTGCCACCAGACTCGTCGTCATATACACGACCTCCGATACCTGTTCAGTGGCTCTTGATAGATTCCCCCAGGACTTATGAGACTTGGTCTTCAGCGTTGCGGCTTTATCATGTTTTTCCCATACGATTGTGCCAACTCTCAGCCGTCTGTATGTTCGCGGGACAACCGGCTGCGTTAAGTTGTTCGCTCGGTTTTGTATACTCTCTCGGAGCTCCTCTCTGGCGTCGACAAGCGCCAAGTTCAACTCCCTGGCCACACGTTCGTCGTCGCTCAAGGTTTGCTCGTCTGGCTGTTGCTCAAGTATGCCTGGATGCTTTGAAGGCGGTTCCTATCCCAGCATCGCCATCGCCGGTGACGTTCCGATGCTCTCGATATACCTGTTGTTGAGGTTGACGTTGATGGTGGGCACTACCATGTGCCAGAGGTTCAACGCAAGTCCCTCTCGCTCTGCTGCCTATTTCTGTAGTTGATCCTTTACCGGGCGAACGACGCGTTCTGGCAAGCCTGTAGATGAGCGATGAGACGTAGGTTCCAACTACATCCTTGTGCCATGACGTTCCGCTGCTACCTTGACATTCATGTTCACAAAATGTGAGCGATTGTCGCAATAGATAACTTTCGGCCAGCCGAACATTGACGCCCCTTGTGATTCCCAAGTCTAAAATACATAGTCTCCATCCACCGTCGTGTGGCATGCCAATCCCACGAACTTCGTCACGTATTCCGCTATCACCACGATGTATTAGTGTTCTTCCGTCGAACGAGGGTTTATCGGACCAATGTAGTCGATTCCCACCATATCCCATGATGCCAGCTTGGTGATGCTCCCTGAGAGTGATGCCAGAACACGGGGCGCTGTCTGTTAGCACACCATACACGATATGCAATAGTTCTCAATATCGCTGGCTCGACTCGGACACCAGCTTCTTCCTCTCAGTCGCTCCAAGGTAATCGCCACTACGAAGTGTCCACATCTATCGTGCGCATTCTGGAGTAAGATAGGCACTTCACTTCCAGCTGCACAAAGTGCCCAAGACTCACCGTTCTCCAGATAGTGTAGGGCATCATCAAAGATTCTGTATCGCAGCACCAGTCGTTTCATCATTCTTCGCCGCCCGTCTTCCACGCTGCTCAGACCCCTAAGCAGAGTTGATATGATCTCGGAGTACCAGGACTCAAGTTCCCAATGCCCGATGTCCAGCTTCCCAGAGCTGGCAATCAACTGTTTCCCGGGTTGTCTGTCTCCAGGCAGAATTGTGTTCGCCGAAAGTTCCGTTGGCGGAGTCACTCCTAGAACTCGTTCGATCCCAGTCTGAGTTCGACTGGCTTGGCGTCTTCCTTCTGCGCCTCTGGCAAGCGCGGCATTCCATCTGCCAGGCGCATCACTTTGTCCGTGCACGAACGGTGTCTATACTCAATGTCGTATTCCCCGAGGATTTGATCCAGCGGCTGATCTTGCCGTGGAGATGCCCTCTGTTCGCCGTCGAGTCTGTGATTCCTTTGTGATCCGTGTAGACTTTCACTGGATGTGAGGAATGGTTGATCATCCAGTCGCTTTCGCTCAATCCTCGTACAACTACGAGCATCTCCTTTTCTGGCATCGCTAAAGCGTCCCGAGATCAACATGATAATTCTTGCTTTCTTGAAGTTCTTCTCGTCAATGTCCTCTCCTGCCGCTATGCTGTCCAGTTGGAGGAGAAGTCCACCAATCCCGTTTTCTGAGGCGTTGGTTGCCAGGTGAAACTGTTTCTCGGAGTCGGCTCCCGGACTTGCATTATTTTAAATGGCGTCGCAAATGCTCTCAAGCACCGCCGCAGCGCCACTGTTCCATTCCGGTATATCTCCTCTTGTTTCCCGGCGTAAAACAGATGGCTTCCCAAATTTCGTAGTAGTTGCAGAGCACTCAAAGAAGGCTTGTTTTATTCGTTGGATAAGTTCCGCTCTCCCCGGTATAAACTTTCAAACGAATGGTGTTAGGTGCAAAAGTGGTTGCACCTCTTCCCAGGAGTGGGTCGGATTCTCCTGGAAATGTTTCTTCAACTGCACAAACTTCTCCTGGTGCTTCTGTGCTGGTCGAATCCTCTTCTCGTCCACGGTAAGTCACAATGATTCCATGCTAGACATGAACCGGCCTTCAAACTAATTGGCGCCCAGACGATGCGAGGAAAGTAGTACTTCCAGAGGGAGTTGAAATTGTCCTCCAATGTCTCGGACGCCATGTTTTGATCATCAACGTATGGAAAGAAACTTGTCGCGAGTTTTCTCAGGTATCCCTGAATCGATGGGAGCTCGAACCGTCCTCGAAGAACAAGTGGCCAAACACCAAGTCTCCAAACCTGGCGTACATGGCAGACGAACCATTCAGGCCCATCAGTGTGTTGTTGTAGTAGTATAAACCGTATGGCGTAAGGAATCTGGTCTTGTCTCTGTCAGATGGCTGGATTGGTATGCCCGAGAAATCTTGCGAGGCATCCGCCTGCGAGAACACTCGCGGTCGACCACAGTATATGCAATCCAAGTCTGCCTCGAGGCTGTGACATGGATAGGCTGGCTTCTTTGTTTGCTCTTTGATCAGGCGATAGTTATGTACCATTCTCAGCTGAAGTACGTAAGTTGGTCGTGGGTTGCCTGGTTTCGGAATCCAATGCGTGTTGGCTCCCCATACACCTGAGCCCCGGCTGATCAGACGTTTCGTTCCATAGGTGGGACGAATTCCTTCGCTGCTAAGATATCGCATGACTTGAAACCTCTGGGCGGGTGTCGCGACCATGCCCCCAAGTGTGATGCTGGTGTCTCTGAACCAAGAAATAATTGCTTCGTGGCATTCCCGTGAGAATTAGCAGATTTGGTGCATTCTTGGAATCTTAAGGGGTTTGCCTTGATTTTTGTATTTCCCATATATATCGGGCTCTGAGTCAATTTAAGACGCGTCCAGCGCCTGGAGCTGTGGTTGAGCGGTGGATCCTAAAGACCCTAAAGTCTGCCGCCCTGAGATTTCAGCCGCCTGTTCCGGCGCGTCTTGGTCTGTCTCTGGCGTGTCCAGCTTCTGCCAGCCGGTATACTGAAGCTGACCATCTTCAAACTCAAGTACTCGCTGGGACACTCCGTCTCCCTCTGTTGGCTACCAGCCCCCGCCAGCCAGAGCCATGCCAGCTTTCTGAGGTATTCTCCCGGTAACTCCTCCAACTCCAAGAGTTTCCCAGGTGGTGCCAGACTTCTTCCAGCCGGTTGATTCCACCAAGTCAGATTCCGTTACCGGCAATTTCTCCAAGTCTTCCGAAATCCCAGTACCCGATGTCTGCCATTTCCCAGCAGCCATCTCAGGTTCTCTGCCTCTCAAGTACAGGTCGGTCGCTCGTGTCTCGTTCCCCCGTATGATTCTCAGGCTCTCATCTGAGATCTGAGATTCTGCGGTAGGGAGTGTCTGGTCGTACTGTCTGTCTGTTGAGAGATTCTCCTGGCGCCATAAGTTCCCAGTACTGAGTGTCCGGTCACTCCTCTCGCTCACCAAGTCGTTCATTTGTGTTCAGTAATTTTCACAATGGTCCGTCTCGTCGCACTCCCGATTCACTTTCTCCCAGTCTGGTTCAGCAGCTCTCAGTTTCCCGTGTCTCTGTTTCCTGGCGGCGAGCTCCCAGACCAATATCCAGGCAGGCAGTTTGTCCCAGTTTGTTTCCGGAGTATGGTCAATGAACCTGGCTCGCAGCTCATCCGCCTCCGTCTCAAGTTTCCCGCGCTCGGTGATCTCCAGTTCTGGGGCCGGAGTTTCGTCGCTCGGAGTGTCTGATCTTGTAGGGATTAAGCTCGGCTGGCCCGGTGGCCGAAGCTGGGGAGGAGAACTTTTGCCGCCTGGAGTTCGTCGGGAGGGGAGCACGCGTTTCGCGCGTCTGGAGTTCGGCCATTCGCGAGAAGCTCGGTTTTGGAAGGGGAAAGTTCGCAGTTTGTTTCCTCGTTTGGCAGAGGAGTAAAGGTCGCATAGCGAACACCAAAAGTTGTATGACTTGAAGCGCTGGGGGACACCCAGCGCCGTAGCGCTTTCGTTGCACTGAAATGAAGCTCTCGCGATGTTGTTGTTGGAGGAGGGTTGCTCCCCAGTAACGTAGGCCTGAAAGCGGGGTGGTTTAGCGGCCTCTCCCAGCGGTACGCCTACAGGGCGCACCGCACTGGAATCGTGCCCCCCGGAGTGCATCACAAAAGTTTCACGTTTATAAGTAGGTAAGTAATTATAACGTTCCTGGATTCCTTGGTACGATATATCGCTGTCCTGGCCACTGGATTCTCCTGTATGAGTTGAATTCCTAGGTTGCTGTTCTGGTTCCCGTCACTCCATCGTTCCAGCATCAACGATGGTGGCATCTAGTTTCCCGCAAAATCATGGGCGTCCGTCTCTCTCTGGATGATCCGGTGTATATCGGCCAGAATTTCCTCTACCTCACTCTCAATCTCGGCGTCGTCTTCCACGTAGATGAGCTCCTCGTCTTCTGGTTCCGCCAGATCTGCCACCACCTCAGCCGTATCCTTCTCGCGATCTCCGATACGTCCCGTGTGTCTCGGGGATGGTGCGATATCAACAACCGCCGTGCGTCCTTAGAAGCCCGTGCTGATCAACTTCTCTTTGTGATAGTGGTCGACTACCTTTTTTACCCGACTCAGCCAAGGCCTCCGAGCCAGTAAGTCCCGATCCTCATGTCCTCTCATGACATAAGCCGACAAGTGACACATGACGTTTGCCACCGCAACTTCCAGCATCACAAACTCAGTGACATGAGCGATCTCATCATTTGCCAGGCGGATAGGCTCAACCTTAGATAGTCGGACAGGGCGTATGCCAGACTTATTCATGAAGTTTTGATTCACCAGGTTGACGACCGAGCCGCTGTCCAGCAGATGGCATCGGTATGGTGACCGGACAGGTAGCCGGTTATATATCCCAGATTGTTTGGCACTGGCTTCTCAGGCGAGGCAGTATCCTGCCACATTGTGGTATTCCCAGACGTTCGAGGCTGCGCCAGACTTCCACAGGTCTAATCGCCCTCGATATACTCTCTCTCCAGCTTGGCAGCAAACGCCGGTTGCATGAGCGCCCTAAAGGGACCCAGCGTGTTCAGAATTGCCTCTCCAGTCTTGGTGCCTTTCGCTCGCCGGTGACATTGCATCAGCTTGGAAAATTGTTGTCGGATAGACGGGGCAGCTGTAGCATACTGATATGAATGGTATCGTTCTCAAGTCCTGCGCAATCTCAAAGGGTGGAACTTGGTACTCATGGGTTGCTCTAATCTTCTCCACGTGTCGTGGCTTCTTCTCCGTTGCTGGAACTGCTCTGCCATCATCGTCTCGCAATCTCAGTCGCTCCAGGTGGGGTTGTAGACGTGACAGCATCTTCTCGAACTCCTCCCGGTGATGTCCGCTATCATGTCTGTATCAGTTGGCTGAGTCTGAGACGCTAAAGGCTGCTCGTCGTCTCCCAACTCTACCACTCGGGGGCCCTCCATCTCAGTCACGGGTCTTCCCGTGGTGCGATCGGCGTTCCCCTGCAGCTGTCGCGTAGCTGTGTCTGCCACATCCTCAGTTGTTCATCTCCTATTGGTGTCTTCTTCCCTCTGCCCTTGCCCTTGTCTACTCCGGCGGGATTCTTGGGCTTCGGCTGAGTCTCCTCCGTCTCGTTTGTCGCGGCGTTCACTACCAGCTGATCTGTGGTCAACGCCATCACTTGTCTCGAAGAGGCGTCAATTTTCTTCTGATCCAGTGGCGCCGTTACTCTCTCAGAGTCCCTAGTCTCCAGAGATTCAGAGGTTGACGTCGAAGCGGTCCACGGGAGACCTAACGATTGCCTCGGATAGCTCTCGTCGTACCTCCATGGCACGGCGCTGCTGATGCTCGCTGAGCTATCTCCGGGGGACTCTTCGTCATAACGCCAGGGTGCAGGGCATCTGTCCTCCTTCCTGATAAAGTTTGTTCCCTCTCGCTGCCATGAAATGTTCATCGCAAGTTGATCGTTGGGTCGCTGGCGATATCCAGCTGAGAGTCTGGGCCTCGCCGTTCCCATCATAGCTGGCTTTGCCACACACGGCTGACGATTTCTGTTTGCCAGACTATTCAGCTCTGCCCTGCGTATGCTCATCAATGTTCTGTTGTTCTCTTGCCAGTTGTCACGGTTGTAGCGTATTTTCTGATTGTCGCGCGGTTCACGACATTGCGGCATCATGTGTCCCCACAATCCGCAGTTGAAGCATAAAGTCATCTCCGAGTCCCGTTCCTGTCCCCATTGGAACAGGTCCCGAGTTGTTTCCAGTATAGTTCTGAGTGTTTCCGCTTCTGTTATCATTGTTTGTGTAGTAGTTGTTGCCTCTCACGGTTGGTAGTGTAACTCGAGCAAGTTCCGATGTGAGTCTCGCCATTTCGTGATTCGAGCCGATCATTATCTTGTTGGAGTTCTCCTGCTCTGTCTTGTCGCCCTCCTCACCGAAAGGTTGCAAAGTTTCTGAGGCAGCATTCCGGCAGTCCTAGATGAGGTTTCGCACGTCGTCGAAAGTGAGGCTCGGGCCAGCAACGGCATTGATCCATTTGTTTCGGGAGTACAGTCTGTCTTGAATTCGTTCCTGGAGGCGCTGGTCTTTGTCCTTGTCGTCTATTCGGAGTATGAAGCTCGTCAACAAGGTCTGCCTGTAGCCTGCTGGTTCGGTCCACAAAAGTTCATAGTGACTCAGTGGGGGCCCTCGCGGTCTGGTGAGCCTCTGCAATGAGCGCGCTGTCCACTGCCGTGTCTGGTTTGCTGAACTTTTCCTCAAACTGGAGTGAGATCTCCGCAAAGGATTTCTCCCCCAGCCGTTCTTCCTCAAACCACCGCTGCGCCTTTCCTCGCAGGCACTTGTGAACTGCTTGCACCAGAAACATGTTCTCCAGTTCCCCCTCTTCTGGGAGCTCCAGATTTGGATTCTCACGCTTGACGACTTTTCTCACGTGCCTGAGGAAGATTTTGGGTTTGCAATCTTCTTGCTTCCCCGAAAAGAATATCTCACCGCGACCAGTAGCACTCATCGTGTCTCGAAATGTTTCCGTCCTGGAGATGCTCAACTCAGTCCGTTCCTCAGGGACTTCCGCAAAGTCTAGAGAGGGCGACGCAACCGACGTCAAACGAGCAGGGTCAAAGATACGAGTAGAGCTGGGTAAAGCGCCGGAAGGTGGGTGCTCAACGTATCGTGATGAATCTGATGATCAAATTTCTGGGCTGGGTGTTCTGAGGGTAGTGAAGGCAGAGGTGGCCGTTTGTGTAGGAGTGCCAAAACTGGAGTCGGTGCTATCTTCACCAAGAACTCGGGACATGGGATTGGAGTGTTGTGTTTGATGAGAAGCGAGTGTATGTGATGGGAATGATGGCAGACAAGTTTCGTCAGCTGGTGGGAGATGATGAAGGATGATGAAGGATCAAAGTTCACTGAGCGGGGTTGAAGTTGTTGTTATGCTCTCGGTCTCTCTCCAACGTAACTTCGCGCCTACCACCAGAATCTCGCCAGAAGTTGTTTCCCATCAACTTTCTTTGGCGTCGCTCAGGTGGTGTCTTCGTACTCGCTCTTTCTCCGGTGGCATAGAAAGGGTGTCTCTTGCTTGGGCGTCTTAAAGTCGTTTCCGCAGCGACTTCTGTCATCCACAGAGTTACGTAAGTATCCGCCGATGGTGACTCCCAAAACTTGGTGGCATGAAACAGGTGAGTCAAGGCGCTTTCAGCTGTAGCGGCCGGTCTGGGGGGCTAAGTCCCAGCGCCTGGAGAGATGTCGTGGAGTTGTCGTAGTCAAAGTTCTGGAGGTCTGGTGCTGGTAATAATTGAAGTTTGGGGCGTTGCTATTGGGCTTGGGCCTGAATCTCAAATTTCTCAAAGTGGCTCAGAGCCAAATGATTTTTCGGGATGTCTCAGGCTTTGAGTTGACCGGAGTGACTCACGGCGTATCACAGACCCTAAGCCTTAGGGTCCGAAGTCTTAGAATTTCGTGTCCAACGTCGCCTGTGTCCTGGCTGCCGTCCTGGCGTCCAGTACAGTCCAGCCTATATAACAAGCTTGACCTTGGCCAAGTCTGAGGTTCTCCCGGAGCCTCCTTTCCAGCGCCAGGCCCCGCCAGACTTCCAGCGCTCAAATTCGCAGGTTTTCTCAGTCCAGCTCTTCCAGCCACCAGATTCCTCCCGAGTGGTTCCTGCCAGCTGATTTTCAGACTTAGGCAAAATCGTAATGTCTTCGCGGAATTCGTATAAGTCAAATCTCAAAAGTTTCCAAGCTCCAGTTTGGTTCCAGAAGCCTGTGTCCAGGTCTTCCCAGTGATTTCCTGGCTGCTCAGCTAGACCCAGTAGTGCGTGTCCGGGCTCTCCCGCAACCTCTCTCAGAGCTCATCTTCGTCCAGTATGTCGTGTCTCAGAGATCCCCGCTCCGTCTCAGGTCTCATTGAGTTCTCAACTTCATCCAGCCACAATCACTGCCGCGTGTGCGGTCGTCCTCCTGCTCAGTCAAGTTCAGTCTCTCCAAGCTCCCGGCGTCTTGCCTCCCGCCAGCTGCTCTGCCTGAACTTTGTCTAGTATTTCCATTGGACGGAGTTCGTGCCAGGAGATCGGTCGCTGGCTATGTTCTAATTCTGCTTACTCTGGAGGCGAGTGAGGTCCGCCCTCGCGTTTCCAACCGCGGTCAAGTATTGGAAGCAACAAGTCGAATTAACTTTGGCTGATAAATCAACGATAGTGATGACACTTACCGCAAGTCCTACCGCCTCCGCCATGGCAAGTGATGGTGTTCTGATAAATGGGTAGTGTTTTGAGCAAGCTTGCGTTAGGATCGATAGCTTGAGGCGGAAAGGCAGTAAATGAGGAACTTTCGTCAGCTGGTGCCACTATAGATGGTGTGGGCTGTATGATTTTCACCAGAAGAGTCCCCACAAGCCCCATTCCGTTTAATAAAGCGTTGTACTAACATTCTCAGCTGTATGACCAATGCGGCGTATGTGGCGCGTCCGGTGAATAATTAACCTCAATTGAGGCTTTCATCTAAACCCCCCTCCGCGCATTGACAGAGGAGGCTTGGCTGCACTGGAATGTGGCTTTTGAGGTATCAACTCGTTTAAACGGAACGGCATCAGTCGTCAAGGGAATAGCATTATTTAGTAGTCATGAGTCTTGAAACGGATCGGTAACGGAATATGGTAGAGAAACCAAGGTAGAAGGGAAATCGATAATAAAATGAGATCGAAACTTACGAGGTAATTGATTAATCCTCAGGCTGCAATACTATCTAATTCTTACCTGCTTGTCTATTATTACTGAATTTTGGCGCCCTAAAATGAACGGGACCCTTGATTTACCAAAGACTGTCCTCTTAGTGAACATCCAACGTCGAATGCGAATCTGATCATGTCAGGTGGCCCCGTTTCAACAGATTTCTCTAGGTTGGTGCTTCTATTCTCTCCGCAACCTGCTATAATCTCTTTAGATTGGCCTTTTATCACATTTCCTGCAGTCCTTCGTCAGTGCTGTGAGAGGTCTGGGCTAGAATATACCTCAAGGCTCATCAGGCTGCTCTTCTGACCGATGACTGGAAGTCAAGATGACTTGCCTGGAGGAAGCTTTCGTTCTTCCTCGCCGGGAATACCAGATTGCGATTGCGATTGGGCTTGGGAACCAGATCGAGAGACCTGGCTTGAAGATGGGGGAGTGGGTTGAGGAAGAAGAGGAGGCTCGGACTCTCGTTGGCCCAGCTCTGGAGCCAATCCCAGAAACTTGCAAAATGATCGCATATAGCACGGCGTAGAAATAAAAAACCGACAAGGAAATAAGGTGCTTTAGAATGACATACTGGGCTACTGAAAGGGAATGTGGTCATGATCGCTCTGTCTTGAGCTTGGCTTGTATTCGGATCCTTCCTGTGTACCTACCCTATCTTACGGCATCTGGTCCCAAGTGGGTAGTGCACCGCCACCAAATTAAGCTGCGACACTGTGGCTGGGAGTACTGGTTCGATTCCAGCCACAGCACGTAATGGGACAGGGGAATCAGCATCTCGATGTGGAGAAATGAGGCCGTCAACCGGGAGGTTTTTCCATGTACGAAACAAGCATGAGAACAAAACAGGATGTTAGTGCTAGTTCTAATTGGCCCTGCGCATATCAAACGAATGTTACCATATCTACTGGCTAGACTAGATTGCAGTTACTTACTATTGATTGTTCCCCTTAGGCCACGGCGTCCAGTTGTTAGAAGCAGCCTCTCAAATCAAGCTGCTGCACATATCACTGCTGAGATTGAATACATGAAACGGGATCTGTGGGATGACACTCGACTCGCAAGGTGGTAGCGAGTGGCCGTCGTATCAACTCAAGCACCAGTTTCACGGTTTCGATGACCATCACTAGCCAAAGATAGCGTATCATCAATGACTAGCACGGCGGCTTTTGGCAATACTCGGTCGAAAAAGCGCGCTCTCATCTCGTGACTGGCCCCTGAGTCCCCAACCGTGGCCAAAACAAGCAACGTAGAGATGATTTGAGTCCCCAACATTATCTGGGCATTGTGATGATCTTGGCAGACACTTAGTGATGGTCAGCAGGTTGAGACGTTGAGACGTTTCAACCAGAATTTGTATGCCTCAGCTACCGAGAGCCCAGCGAAAATGATGTCAAGCCATATTGGATAAACTGAAAGCATCAGAGTATAGTAACCACCAGATAAATTTCTTGGGGCTCAATAGAAGGCAACGTACACTACTAAAGCGCACTCACCGAGTACGATGCACGCCAGGATACCCCAAACCAAGGGGAGATTGCCCAGCGGGCTGTCAGTGACAGGGATGGCGGAACGCGTAATGGATAAGTGTATTACTTATCAAACCGCAAATCATCAACCCCACTTTGCACGTGCAGCGTGTGTGATATAAAATATCCCCTCCACCACCTCAATTCCACCGCCTCAATTCCACCGCCTCAATTCCACCGCCTCAATTCCACCACCTCAATTCCACCACCTCAATTCTACCGCCTCAATTCCACCACCTCAATTCCACCACCTCAATTCCAACACCTCAATTCCACCACCTCAATTCCACCACCTCAATTCCACCCACCACCTCAATTCCACCGCCTCAATTCTACCGCCTCAATTCCACCACCTCAATTCCACCACCTCAATTCCAACTCCTCAATTCCACCTCCTCAATTCCACCTCCTCAATTCTACCACCTCAATTCCACCGCCTCAATTCCACCTCCTCATTTCGACCTGCTCAATTCCACCTCCTCAATTCCACCTCCTCAATCAGTTCGACTTATTATCTTTTACCTTCACTAATATGATATTTAACCCTTTTGACGCATTAGGTATTAGCGTATCGACTATTCATACAGTTGACAAAAACCAGATACGCTCCGCCTACCGTGCAGCAGTGTTTTTGCGTCACCCAGATCATTGTTCTCTTGAGACACAAAGCCGATTTCCCCAGGTCCGTCATATCGTCGATGCAAAGGATTATCTTGAAAAATGCCTAGCTAGAGGATGCCTGGGGGCTGCCATTGGAGAATTTTACCATTGGCCTCAGACATTCGACTCTAGCAAGAAAGAAAATCCTTTTTTAACGCCAAGTATTAGTTCGGAATTTGTCAGCTGCAAAGAGTGCTCTATGGTTATAAAACAGTACTCTCTAGGGTCCCATGTTGGGGAGCATGAACAAATGCTCTGTCAATATTGCCAAAAGCCGATTGCTTTGGAAGCTCGCCTGCATCACCTTGAGGTGGCTCATCAACACCAAGAATGTGCAATATGTCAGGAAACCATGCCAATCTCCATAATAGGACAGCACCGAGATTACCATAAATGCCCATTCTGCCCAACTCTGGTGGCAAAATGCAGCCTAATCGCCCACATCGAAACAGACCATTCTGGGAAGCGATGTCCTGAGTGTCCTGAATGTCCTGAAGGCTCAAACTTGGCGAGCCACAGGAGGCTTTTTCGACATCTTAAAGAAGCGAAAGAACATGAACGGTTACGATGCCTGTTTTGCCATACCTATCAATTTCTTAGTGGCATGAAAGAACATCTCCAGTATCAGCATGAACTTCAATGTTGGGACTGCTGCGATCCGGCGTCTCAAAGTTTTGCCGATCACGCAAGTAACTTTCATGGGCAACGAGTATGCCCTGTTTGCCAGAAGTCGATGGCTAGCAGCAAGGTTGACGGCCATCTGATAATGGAGCACAAGCTCTGTGCATGTGACGGGTGCGGTCCTCAAATTAAATTTGACCATATCATGCGCCAGCATGTTTGGAAGGAATGCCCGCAGTGCGGATGCATCATTGAAGAGTGGGCTTATCGTCGTCACCTACTCAATTACCATTCATGGGAGGAATGCCCTTATTGCGGCTATCTCGCACACAGCGACGCTGCTCTTGCTGACCATGAGAAAGAGCATGAGCTGAGATCTTGCGACGAATGTTTATCGATGGTCACAGAAGATGCATATGATGACCATTTACGTGACAAACATGGCATGAAGGATTGTTTGTTTTGCACAACTTACCCTCTTCCCCTTGAGTTGCTTAAAGAACACATCATGGAATATCATTGCAAAATGATAAGATGTTCAGAGTGCAATGAATTCCAAACAACAGCAGATATGCCATCTCACCTCCAAGCCAGTCATGGTTGGCAGAAATGCTGCTTCTGTGACGATGTGATTGCTGGACCACAAGTCCGAATCCACGTAGACGAACATCACAAACCAGTCACATGTTTTGAGTGTGGTGAAGAGGTAGCCCAGGCAGATTTCAATCTTCACCTTGTCAACAGACACGATTACAATGTTCAGCCGCCAGCAAATAATGGAACGCAGATTGACGGGCAAGCTGCAAAGAGCACTTTGGCGAACTTGAGCCAAAGGACCACCGATTCTGAAGATAGACAAGAACGGCCCATTCTGCAGGATGCCCAATGCTCAAATGCTAAGAACAAGGGGGGGGAATGCAAACTATGCAACAAACACTTCGGAAACCTATACGAGCATCAGAGGAGAAAGCACAGGACACTAAGAAGAGAAAGTAAGCAGTTCACAGGAGCCAGAGTACTATGCGTTGATGGGGTTAAACAGCATTCAAAGAAAAATATAAATAGGTGCAGAAAATGCCAGGGAGCAAAATTAACAAAGTAGTAATTATATTAGGTATTTTGAGAACTAAGAAATATATAGCAAAGCAGTATTTGGTAGTGAACATGATAGGCGCCGATCTTTGTAATGTTTCTCCCAATTTACCCTGCAAAGGAATCTCGTCACGCAAAGTTGCGCAGCCTAGCCCAGAAGGATTTTGCTAAGATCTTGCTGGAGCAATTGGGTATTCTTACCAATCCTCTATAAAGTTGTGAATTGCCATGTTAGAAGAGGCTGATGCTATCCACATCGTACCTACTCTCTTTCATAGCAGGGTAGCAGGGGGTAAAACCGAGAAAATAACAAAGCATTCTTTGTACTGATTCACGGCCAAACCCAGGCAGGCTTAATTGTTGCTCCGTTGAGATCAGATGATGCAAACACATCGCGCTTAATGCCTGCCCTCTACGTATTCCCTCCTATGCAATATCAGTGGGAGACCATCGCTGACTATACATTATGTATTACATCCAAGAGATTGATGTTTCCAAAAGCAAGGCTGGGTATCCCTCAACCCTAAACTTCCACTAATAATCTCCACACTATACCCGTCTCCTCCTCTATGGCAACCTTCATGGTATGTGCTAAATGTGATTGCCCTCGAGTGTGATCGTTTGGGAATTCACCCGATTTTATAATCATGTGTTGCCGGCAAAACGAGACATTTGGTAGGAGCCCTGTGTAGTGTGCAGGTTTAGAGGCCCTTTTGCTATAGTATTGCTTAGATGTTACTTTCTATAGAGACGAGAGGGGGATATTGAATACGCCGTCCCTCGACAATTGTTTGCTCCTCTTATAGCCCTGATTGCATCATCAAAACCCAATCCTTTGAAAGACGAAAGATGATCAAAAGTAGCGACTTTTTACCAAAGTATGTCATATAAGACGCTAGTAAGCTGGCACATAATTAAAACTCATCTACCAGTACAGGCCTTTACTGGCTCAAGAAAACACCACTATGTCGATGGTCAGCTCTCTACATGATTGACGCTTTATGTCATGACAGAGTTGCCGCTAATCTTCGTTACTTTTACTAACAACGGCATAAATACAAGCCCACAGAGAACAGAAATCAATTAGTGACTAGTTTACATTGGCCGTGAGAAAAAAATGACCGAAAAGCTTGGCTACTTTGTTGATGGAACATCATAATGGGAAATTTGTATGTATACTGTGCCATGACGGCTAGCCTTGCTAAGGACCGACGTGACGCGTGACTGACGGACCCCGTGACTGACTTGCTGACGTTGTTCGATTAAACGCTAGTACGGATACCGCCATTAGCTGATAGTAATAATGCGCCCCCATTAATGCATGAGCTATTTAATTAAGCAAGGCATCATAAATTCACACTATCCCGTAGAAACGCACAGTCCTTTCTTTTAGCCCCTTTACATTTCAGCTATCAGCGGCAAGTGACTAGACAACAGAATGGCTCCTTCTCTGATCTCTTTACCTCCTGAGACGATATCCATGATACTTTCAGATCTCCCACGAGCAGATGTTCTCCATATTCGACTGACATGCAGACTTCTGAATAATCTAGCACACGCTCTCTTTGTTCGTTGTTCCTATCTGGATACCCGTAATATCATGGTTGAGAAACGCGATGTAGTGAATCTCCTCACTCTTTCAACGGTTTCTCGCCTTACGAGACTTGTACAGAAACCCAATCTCCACAGTTTCGTACTTTCACTTTACCAAAAATTGTCAAGTCAACAAAGATCACCTCCATGGGCAGAGTTGAGGGCCAAATCCCGATCCACCCAGAGCATGATACCATTCATTCCTACTATATCTGCTTGCAAGCTACAGATGGGAGAAATCAATAATTCTACTCGGTTATTTGCTCAAAATGCCCGTTGTTTCATCCCCTGTCTGCTACTGCATCGACTGGAATGCCTTCCAGTTGTCAACCTTTGCTCCTTTCACCTCTACGTTGATCAAAGGTTCAGCAAACGGATAAGCCTCGACAAGTCTCTCCGTCAGATTCCAGCATTGTCTGATTTTAGTCTTGAAACTTACGACGAAACCAGCAGATCGACGGGTATCCTTTGCAATGTCACTATTCCTCTATTGAAGAGATTCACTCTCGTGGGGGTGGGATGCCAGGAGCGCGAGCTCGAAGACTACCTTGTCAGACATGCGAAAACGCTTAGGGAATTGGATCTTGGGCGCTTTGTGCCAAACGGGGACGAACACGGCTGTAGTATCGCGCAGACGATAATTGAAAATCTGCAAGTGTTTCATTTGTCGCTTGACAGTGAGGGCTGGCAGTCGGAAGACAGAGGAGACCGTCACGATAGCCTGAAATGCCACCAGGGCGTCTGGGATTGATATCCCTTGCGAGTAGCCCCGAAGTCAAGATCTGAGCAGCCAGGGTACCGGTTGAGAGTGGCTCAAGGGGATGTACGAGACAAATTCCCACTGGTCAGTTGTCAGTACCCTAGCGAGCGCGTGACTATGTAATGAAGACGGCGGATACTTCCTTCTATGGTCGTACCCCTGACTCTGACCTTGGTATGAACACTCACCTTCATCTTGGACAATATGGACTTTGATGGTGTGGTAGAAGGAAGATCAGTAAGAACTTCGATGCGCATGCCAAGATTGGTGGAGTGATATTAGTTCACGAAGACGGTGTCGTACAAGCCGTATGGCAGCGAGTACGGCCACTAATCTAACTATCAGAAGGCTAAAATAGTCACTCAATAACATACCTGTGTCTAATGTTGAGCTTTTATGAAAATTATCACGATCGTGGAGTCTCGAGTCGGTTTGGATTCGCAAATTTGATTGGACATCCCACCTGATAAAACCGTCGCTATAATCCCGGACCGAAGACGACAGGTTGAAACCGAAGAGGCTAACGCAGAAGTCACATGTCAAATGAGCGCATTAAGCCCATGGTGAACGAGAAGTTGAAGAAGCCAAGAAAGCGAATGCTGACGACAGCATGTTAGTTTCAAAGAATTTATCGGCGTAGAATTTATCGCCCCAGAATTTATCGCCCAGAATTTACCGCCCCAGAATTTATCGCCCAGAGTTTATCGCCCCAGAATTTATCGCCCCAGAATTTACCGCCCAGAATTTACCGCCCAGAATTTACCGCCCCAGAATTTATCGCCCCAGAATTTACCGCCCCAGAATTTATCGCCTCAGAATTTATTCCCCCAGGGTTTTATCACTCCAGGGTTTTATCACTCCAGAATCTTACTAATAATAACATTCAACTATTATCTACTTTACTAAGTTCTGTCCGCCAGAATAAGCTCTCAGCCACAAATCTCAACTGCAAACCTTTGCATATTAATATACTCCTTACAGCATCTTGCCCGTCTAATTCTTACATTTAGTAAAACCCCGCAGCACCGCAACCTTGGCAAATTTCTCATCTACATGTGCTAAATTCTCTCTCTGTCTCTTAACCCTCTCCTCTATCACATCTCTCTGTCTGGTGCTAGAAATGATTTCGACCTGTAGCTTTTCTATCGTACCCTTGTATTCGTCGCAATTTGCTTGCATGCTTTCCAATCTTTCCTTGCATGACTCGATATCTGCTGCCGATGACTGAATCATCGACTTGGCATCCGTTATGATCTTATTGAGCAATGTATTCGCAGGCTCAACAATGCGCCCCGTGCCGTGTTGGTTCAACCATTCGCACGCTCCTTTATAATCAATCTGTGACTGCTCAACCTTCCCCGCGAGATCAGCTGCCAACCTCTGTTCGTTTTCCAGCTTTTGTTCAAGTGCATCTTGTTCTTGCAACATTTCTACCACTTTGCCCTTGTGCTTCTCAAGGGCTTTCATATCTTCTGTCAGATTGGCGTTTGCTTTTCCCAAACACTTTTCAAATTTGTCCAAGTAATTTAGGGTGTCAGAAATTTTCATGTCATGCTCTCCAGAGTTGTCAAGGAAGCCAAAGTTGTCGGCGTCGGAATGGCTCTGCTCAAATAACGGTCGGCAGTCTATTCGTGGCACTCCAAGAGATGCAGCTTCGCTGGAGGGCTTGGCAAGTTCCGAACTTATAGGACTCTCAAGCTGTTTGGCAAAGAAACTGCGAAGGTTATTGGCATCGACTTCCAATGGGATAGGATTCCCATTCACCAGAGCCTGGCAGATAGCCAGAGTGAAGATACCGCAGTTGAAGCCGTCTTCTTGTTGGGGACATTTCTGCTGAGTGTTAGCTCCAAGAACAGAACAATCATTGATCAAACCGCGCCCATACTTCTTCGAAAATGTTGAGTCCATCAGTAGGCCCAATTCTCGGCTGTTCCAGTATCCATGACTTCAGGACATCAACCGGCATCTTCCACGGAAGAGGATTATAATGCTTGAGCTGCCCTAGTTGTCTGTCTAGATGACAAAGCGACCAGTGGTGCTTGGCATTGATGAAGAAGATCAGGTTATTTGCAGAAATCTTGTTTGTCCCGGACAATTTGGACTCCTCAGAGGGATATCCCGGATCGAAAATATGCCATTCATTAGAGGCTTTCAAGAGCTCCACACAGCGCAACATATCACTGTCTGTGAGCCAGTCGCTGCCCCTGAGGTGGGATATGGTTTCGGACACTGGAGGTAGTGTCGGAAGGGCAGGAAAGCTCTTGTCGCTGTCAACAGAAAGAGGACGATTCGGTGATTTACTCAGTTTGTCATTGTGAGAACCGGACATCGAGTCTTTACTGCTGAGAGGCGATTCATCCGAGCCGTCTTGGTCTGGTAGAGGGAGTGCAGGAGCATCTGTGGCCACGTGTTGCGTATGGCTTCCGGTAACATTGCTGCTGTTCCGTTGAAGTTCAGGGCCCGCTTTGGCGACTCCTTTTTTGCTTTTTCCGAGAGGAAATGGATACTCAAGTCTGCTGAATGTTCTTTGCGTGACTGTGGTTTACTTAGCTTGCTGAATTGCCTTGACCATAAAGCCGTCGTCGTCCCATATGTTTTCTACTGGGTATTTTGCGCCCTTGCAGTTTTTGATCACCTTGTTCATTCTTGAAACGATGACGGGGCAATTTGGGTTCTCAGGTGCATACTCCTCTGGCCACCAGCCTGGTTGTTTTTGCTCTTGTTGTTGTTGCTGTTGTTTCATCCCCGTTGGTTGCTTCCGTTTTTTATGGTGTCCACCATTACCACTGACTTTATCACTGAGAAAATCCCCATCTTTGCCCGCGTCATAGGGCTCACTGAAGGCGGTTTCCTGATGTTCAAGTTGGGATAATGCTCGTCTTTTCGCCCCACGGGTTTGAGTAGCGGTGGCCATTTGACATCCCTGATAATGCCGGGACGCGATTTCAATTCCCAAGATTGGCTACCGGCTCGAGCCTGGCCTTTCAAAGTGGCGCCAATTGATTGGGTGTCCTCGGCAAAGTTCGTAATATCGAATCAAGAAAAACAACAGACGCCAGATCTTGATTGTGCTGTGTATAATGTGGATCCGCGGCTATCATGATCTCAGAGGTGGCATTCTATTTCGTGGAAGTCAACAGAGAAAAAGCCTTCTCCTATCTGAACCCCGATTGTTCATCAGTTATCAGTGCCGCCCTCAAGCGAGAAGGAGTGGATCGAATACAGCCAATCAACAATCGCTGGCTTAGCATATTCTGTGATCCGTGCGCGCTTACGGGAAGACCGGGTTCATCAAGCGTCGCACTATGATTGGCTAAGTGTGGATCTCATCACGGGAATGCCATCGTAGAACGTTACTCTCCCAATTTATCTTCTCACTTACCCCGTCCGGAGCGCTTCCGCTCCTGATGCTCTAGATGAACTTGTATAGGCGTGGCGACCAAACCTTGTTGCAGCACTGATCTAACTAGCCTGCCTATAGATATTCGATATCTCACGCTCCTTCTCCTCTTCACTCTGCTAAGCCATGCAGCCCCGCGTCTGCTCCTCACAAATACCGGGCGTGGCATCCTCCGAAGCGATCTCCTCAGACCCATTTCTGCTGTTATCCCCCACGAATTTGCCTTTGACACTGTCAAACCTCTCCTGAAGTCAGCCCTCGCCAGTAAATCCGATGCCTCCATCTGGTGTCAAATCTATGACGCTGTTGTCGAACACACCCCGCCTCACCGATCGATAGCCTCTTTGCTCCAACACACCCCATGACTGCGCGACGCAAGCAGCTTCGCAAACTCCTCCGAACGTGGCAAATAAGTGGACGACGTGCTAAAAGACGAGCCTAGGTCTATGTGTGTCGGGTCCCGCCGCTTTCATGACGCATACTTTGGAGGCGTGGCCTGCCTTGACGCAGCGTCCCGGGCGTTTCCAAAGCAGTACGAGGAACGCAGTGATCTGCTGCTTGAAGACGGTTGAAAGGACGGCCCAGGGATGCGAACGAGGATGATGTGTTGAGCTGGTCTGCCAACTTCAGCGACAAACTAGCGACGTTCGTAGGCATCCACGGGCCATGCCTAACGCATCATCATCGACGACGGCCTCTGGTCCAGCCCAATAAGCCAACACAAGGTTCTACCGCAGAGCGCAGGTTGGAAACCAGTTTCGTCAACGATTTAAGTGCTGAACAAGACTCGAGATGTCGCTGGTCGCAGGTCTCGGTGCCTGGACAGCTGAAGAGCAACCCACCCACCGACAAGGCCTTGACGGCGTGGCTTGATCTGGGGAGATAATCCGGGGAGGGAGGTGCTTATTGCGCAGAATACCCGTCGCTCCATCTTGAGCCTTACCATCTGCCGGTCCCTCACGAGGGTATGGGCACTTGATCGGTTCCGGGCTGTCGCATTGGAGCAGTTCGACATGAACAAAGATGCAGATTGACGGGGCAGATGATGACATCTGGAATAATCTTCGACGGGGGCTGGATACTACGCAACCTGCCAACTACCGTCCACAACGACCAGTTCGGCGGAATAACGTCGTGTCTGGCACATTGGGAGTGGGCCGCGGCAGCACTAGGACTAGCAGAAAGCGTCCACCTAGCCAAGCTGGGGTTGCTTTCCCTTTCAGCAAGCGACCTTGTTCCATGTCTCCAATGGCAGCCTCCAGTTCATTGCTAAATCGCGTATGCCGGCGTGTCTTTCTCAGAGACTGCGGAATCTCTATCTACAAGGCGAGCTCTTGATCAGCTCTGCTTGCTGCGTTGAAGCAGTGCTTTGAAGGACATGAGTCATCCCGAATTTATTCTTCAAAAAGTCCTGCACAGACCTGTCACCTTCAAACGATGCCGTAAGTGCTTCTCTATCGCCGTCAATCCTGAGACCTTTAAGGCCTGTTGCTCTTGATAAAGCGACATAAACTTGGCCTGCCACAAAAGCTTTGGACAGATCTATGATCACACGGTCTAGGGTCATACCCTGGCTTTTGTGGACGCTCATTGCCCAACCAGGTATCAGAGGAATTTGGGTTCTGTGCAAGAAGGAGTATGGTTCTGTGTCACCGATTGCATTGACAAGACATGCAGCATATATAGTGCACTTCATTCCATTGTGGAACAGCACTCGTGGCCAGAACGTCTTTGCAATCGGTCCCATACGTCCTCGTGTTGCCTTCTGCTGAACTTTCATGAATTCCGTCACTTGTCTTCGCTTGAGTGCTACATGTCCCCCACTGAACAGTTTGAACGAAGGCGTCGCGTCTCTGTCATACTTGCCACCTAAAAACTTCGTAAGGTCGAATTCTTCAAATCCATAAATAACACCTTGGCTTCCATTGACGAGACCGCCTTCAATGTCAAGGTTCACCTGCAATATAACAAGCATACCTCCCCTCAATGAAACGCTCTGTTCTAGCCTGTGGTCCTTGCATGCTAATAAGTGTCCATCCGCATCTTGAGTGGTATAGCGGTCGAACTTCAAGTGCTGTTTTTGCCCGCATTCGAAACCATCCAAAGCTTTGTACATGTAGACGGGGGTCTTGAGCTTTCGAAAGCTATTCGAATTGATCTCGGCAACCTCGCGCCTTGTGCAGAGGAGTTTTGTTGCTTTATCAACATTATGGGGATGATTAATCAGCGTTGTGATCTCGTCTGTTGTGAATGGGATCCCAAATCGACACTTCTGAAGCATTTGGATGAAATAAGCATCATGTTGACGATGAACTTTTTGAAGGTTGACGTAAGTAAACCCTGCTTCTTCCCAAGCAGCACTCCGAAAGGCCCATTTGTCTTCGTCCCTGAACGGCCCGTGGTTTTCAGGGCAGCTATACTTAAGTCCATCACTATCGAGATTTGTCTCCAGTCCGCAGTTCAAACAGAACTGGAATGGTCTCACAGGAGGTAGTTGGCAGAAGTCTCCTGTCACAACCACTTGAACTCCTCCAAAGGCAGGGGCATCGCTAGAAGGACCTTTGAGATTTGAGTCCCAGCATCGAACTTCCTTCATACAGATATTTATGCGCTCCAAATGATGATTCTCAACCATGCTGATCTCATCAATGATAAGAACTTCAGTACGTCTCAGACGAGCCGCGACGTAGGTGCGAAATCCCTCGCTTTTCAATCTTTCCAGAGAATACTTATGAAAGTCGGGTGTCCAGCCCATGTAAGACCAAGTCGACATGCCTTGTACTAGAAGTGCAGACCGACCAGTGGGAGCAATGATGTCAACTCGTTTGTACTTTGCTTTTAGCTCTTTGACAACAGCTTCTAAAACAGTAGACTTTCCGCAGCCTGCTGAGCCGGTGGAAAAAACATTGCGTCCACATAGAATCAAGTCCACCAGATTTTGCTGTTCGTCGCATAGCTTTGGTAAGATGTTGGAATTGGGTACCACTACGCCATTCCCTGTATTGTGAACTTCCTGCGTGAAAAGTGTCATTGAAAACACCGTCTTCTCAGAGAGATGTTATCGTTTTGTTTTATTCTTGGAAAAGACAACAGATCGATGGCCACGGCAGGTGTTCGGCTGTATGAGGAAAAAGGCCGTCATGAACCCTTTGCGGCGGAGTCGTGACCCAGACCTGGCCCTCGGACGAAGATTCTCGCAGGGTGACGAGGCTAAGTTGGAAGTGAAAAGCTTGAGCGAGGTTACTTTACCGCACATCACGCCACTGATTATATTAATTGCAGAAATTCCTCCTCGTAAGGCTCAGGTTCATTGATGTTCAAAAGATGCAGGAAGCAGGCGTGTTGGCAAAGGTGAGCAGCGGCTGAAAATCTGTGGCGGATGCAACCCGGTTAGCCTGGATGCCTGGCATCTTAGGCAGCAAAGCTATACCTGAGCCTTTAGACAACCTGTTGGCTGGAACTCAGAAATCTCTCCATTGTACATCAGTTTCACATAAATTTCAGACACTGGAGGATACGACTGCGCCTTTCGACGGTTGTCCAATAGGTCATGATTGCGTGGCACATATGCATAATAATAAGAGTGATATCGTAGCATGAAGCGAAACTAGCACCAGCCGGTCAGTACGCGGGAGGCCCACCGTGAGACTTTTCGTGCGGGGCCATTCTCGAGTTGGTGTCGCACTCATTTTTCGTCGAAATGAATTTTATTCTTCTCCATCTGTTCCTGCTTAAGTATACTACCCCGTATCCTTGTTTCATTTGAGATATCAAGATCGTGGCTCTTTTGAACCTGACAGTGGATTATAGTAGAAATTCAACAATTATCCTCCACAATGCCTGAATCTGCCTGTCTGCACCTTTTTCGAAAGATCTTTGAGAAGAACCTAGGCCCTCTTGCAGCTGGAATCATGAGCCTTGTCATCATGTCCTTCAAGATAAATTCCGCTTTGATTGTATCCGTAACCTTTGTTTCTTGCCAGCCGCTGGCCGCAAGAGTGACAGAAGCTTGATGTAAACCCAAGCACTTAACCACGCCACTGGCGATGGATTGGCAGTATTTCTTACGTCGCTCGGGATGCTCCAGCACGTGCAGAGGTTATCACACCTACTCACGTGTGAAGGGAACGATGATGCGACCATCTCTCGGGCTTATTACGATGCCTTTCACATCGCCATAACATACGAGATCAGGTAAGAACCAAGATATTCGCTGAGTGAGCATTATCACCGTGAGTGACCATCAAAGAATATGACAGCCCAGAAGTGAGGAAGGTACAAAAGCTCTCCAAGGACCCATCTCAGCATGCAGACTCGACACACTTGATGAGGCCTTCTGGCTTAGTTTTTCGCGCCATTGCACCAATCCACTAAAGGTCTATCACACTTCTTCCCCTCGTATGGCGCATACTTCGCCCAGCATGAATGGCCAGGTAGCATTCTTGGATGCTACAGCTTGTATGACAGTCTCATCGCCCTTTAGGCCCGCGTCGTAAATCTCGATGGCGAAGCGGCTTCGTGCCTTGTTCGACCTGGAAGGAGCAGGCAAAGGCATAGGTTCGCTAGCGTCGGCCATTCCCAATAACAGCTTGTCAAATTGCCTGTATGTCAATATCATGGTAAATTAGGCCTCATGTTTCTGCCCCATAATGGTTGAGTTCACCAGCCAGACTTGCAGTCTTCAATCAGCCTATTGTTCACGTTGCTGTGACAAAAAGGAAACATGGGGTTGCTTGGCGGATAGTTCCAACTTAACCGCTACTAAATGGTTCTTCACTCTGCTCCCAGGCATCTGGAATGGCACCGAAACGCGGCAATCATCGGAGACGCTCTGCCGTGTCACCGCCGCCACGTGCTCCTTGGTTGAGGTGGATACGAAGCTGATGTGCCATGAAAGCTACCATCTGCGACACCCAACACCCACGGAGTATCATACTCAGGAACATTTTGGCACTTCCAACGGGTCCAATGTCCCCTGCTCCGAGCTGGCCGAACCGCACCCGGCTGTGGCAGTTGGCTGTGACGACCCGGCCGTGGGGATACTCCAGTGATGCGATTTGTAGCGATATTGGCTTGCGTTCTTCGTCTTTTGTCCGAGGCCACGGAGCGAATTGCGGCTTTCCGCTTGAGTCTCGAAAGTCGAGCATACGATTGAATCAGACTTGATTGTGTTGATAAACCTCGATCTGTTAGCCATTGACACTGCTGCAGGTTGCATCGAGTCCCAGCTCCTTACATTCCTCCTTTGTCCCACAGCATCCGACTCATCACGCTTCCGCTTCTCTCCTCGTTGCACTACCTCAGCTTGAGGTTCGACAGCAGGACTGTACTCATAGCCCACCAACTGCAAAATAATCCGTTTGGCAAAGCTCGCATACGGTTGAAATGGGATCCGAAGATGCTCGATCATTGGCCACATAAAGCTCTCCATGTCAAGTATCGGATCGTTGAGGGCATCGAGGAGTTCGTGGGGTATATCAGCTTGAAAGATGTGCGCAAATGTGGTGTCGGATTTATTGGTTACAAGCAACCGCGCCTCAGAATTGTCAGTGGAATGAGTAAAACCGGAGAAGGGGGTAGACTCACCATGAAGGTCTTCGGTCGTGGCGTTCGACGCTTCCGCCATTGCAATTGAGCCAAGGACAACAAAACACAGACCAAATACAAATCCTCAAACCAGAGCGGGGGGGTAACAGTCCGCAATTTGCGCTGATACATTTTCGATACGGGATAATTGCAGCCATCGCCAGGATGTGATTTTGGCCTCAGCACTCGTTGACGTTCTCGAGTGACTTTGTCATAGTGATAATAACCAATGATCGGCCGCTGTTGGGTACTCGTTGTGCTCACCTGGAAGATATCGCAGTCTGGTGAATGCACGTCGCGCCCGGCGAAGGTGAAAGGAGGCGAGCCATTTACTTTCTCTAAGGGACTATCTTTGCAGCGCAGTAAATGACCAACGGATACTGACTTGACAACCGGTGAGTCTATATTTGCTAGGTTGCGGGAATGCATTGTGAGGATCTTGTCGGCAGCCATTAAGGATGAGGTAGAGGGAGGCAGAGCAGAGTCAAGGTGCTGGAATTGAAAGCCCAGGAGACGCAGATGCTGCGATGTCCAGAGCAGAGGATGCACGGCGAACCATGGATGTTCGATGCTTAGTCTGTGTAGGGACTTTGTCGTTGGCAGTTGCATTGTGGTTGGGCGGATGAATTTGCACGTCATGACGTGACGCGTTACAACGACATGCAAAGGGCGGAGACGGACTCACCTATTTCCGACTGGTTGAGTGGGCCAATGGTGCCAGTTCTGATTTTAGCCACGAAGCGACTAAAGAGCTATACCAATTTCGGTCCTGGCGGGTAAGTACTTCAGACTTATCAATATCAGTCAGAAGGCCGGGCCCTCAATAATGCTAAGAGGTTAGTGCAAATATACCGCACATCGAGTGCACCACATTTAGGCCTGAGGGGAAATACAGACCTCCCAAGGTTTTCAACCCCCGCTCAAGATGTCAAAGCCGTATTTCGATGCCATAAGATCAGAACGTGCATATCGCTCGTCCTTCCAATCTGAGCCAGCAAATGATCTCACTTTCTCTCTGTCCAACCTGCAAACTCCCGCCAGTAATTGGGGCCGCGAACAACTCTTCACATGCCATGTCGTCATCTCACCAGCACAGGACACTCTCCTCCCGGGGTACAAGAATGATCACATTACATTTGATCACAGCATATCAGATGAAGCTAGGCGGCAGATAGATAACTTTTTCCAAGGACCAGACCCCAACGACCTGGGTCAAAGCGAACATTACCTGGTCCACAAATACGGCACATCGCTGGGGCAAGTCTGGGCTACGGTAGCGGCTGTGAAAGCACGGCGATCGGGTGTGGCCGATTTAGATGTTATTAAAGACGCTATACCTACAAATAATGAAGGCACTCCAGAGAGCAAGAGACTGAGGTACAATACGGACTGCAAAGATTTTGTTGATTCAGGTACTCTTCAAATCGGCTCCAGCAGCCCTACCAGCAAGTTGCTTGGAGGGACGCCCGACTCATCTATCGGCTACGTCGACCAAGCACCGACTCGGGATCTTCCACCAGAGGACAATACTGTGAGGCTCATATCATGCGTCATGCGGCACATTCTCTACTACACGCAGCTTCCTGGGTCAACGCCTATAATTGAATTCCGAGATACACGTCAGCGTATGAGTCTGCAAGTTCTAGACTTGGGCGGCGAAGTTACGGCTATAGATGATGGTGGGCTTTGTCTAAAGGTGGAAGAGGAGAACGGCCGATTTACAGTGGCAAGGAATATGGTTGCGCTACTCGAAGCTAAGAGAAATCTCAAGGTGATTGAGGGCAAGCCGGTGATTTCGGACGAGTGCTTGTCGCAGATGACATGTGAAGCTATCTTGGCAAGAGCAGTTGATCCACTGGATGAGTTCCAGGACGGAAGGTGTGTACATTTATCCTTCGTCAATCTAGCGACTGACTAAGTAGTGTGACCATCATAAACGCTACACGGAACTATGTGTGTTTTCTTCAGTTCGATATGGAGGCTGGCTATATAGAGGAGTTGAAACTCGGGGTTATACCGTCGCAGTCACTCAGGATTACGGCCACAAAGTGGTTCGACCTCAGTACTAGAACGGGTAGGGAGTGCATTTTGAAGAATGTTTGTGGGTTGATGGCGTTAGTGAAAGTGCCATTCGATTGGGAAAGTGACAGTTTGGCGGAGTAATTTAGGCGTCTACTCATAACGGACATGTGGTCTCGTACAATTTACGATAGTCAGTGCTAGGGTGTGCATGTCAATTCAAAGATTTGATAGCCTCGTGTTTTCGTAAACAATGTGTCTCCAACATTCGCTGGGCTTTATGTTATGTTA
>NW_022194807.1:183243-259795 GCF_900067095.1 Fusarium proliferatum ET1 | reverse complement strand
TTTCGCTGGGCTTTATGAATGAGATGATCGATGATTACAGGGTAAGTAGAACACTATCACGGAGAGCAGAGTCTGTCCTATTGTGTGGATGAGAATCTTGAGCCATTAGATTACCTGGTGAATATGGGCGATCAGAAAATCGGTAATCTGATTGATACCCGCAAACTGTAGCGTTTTTTAACGTGAGATTTAACTGGCATTGACTAACATCCACAGATGGAGGCTGACAAACTAATGGCAAATTTCAGCATGACTCTTGGAACCTTAACTCAATGCTTCGAAAAAGTTTGCACTACCGTTCCAACTCACAGTCCATCAACTACTCAATACTACTTACCCTCCAATATCATTTACTAATACCATTTCGACCACGACACCTTTACTTGCATGATGTCTGGTAAACGGAAGGAATTCTCAGTTGTGAAGATCCCGATGAAACCACTACCCACTAGCGGCTCTCCACTCTACTGAAAAATAAAAACAATAGTTAACTTAAATAGATGAAGAGATAAATCAAAATAGCTACCTATAGCTATATCAATGGGGTAACTCAATTATAATACTATATTAATCCTCCGATAACCTTGCTATAGCTATCATTAACTACTATTGTAATATCCTCCAATTTTGCAGAAGAAAAATCCTCATCTTTCCTCTCTGCCCAGCTTGAGAGAATACAGGACTCATCAAGCTCTAGGCTCCTCCAGACAACCTCAACCAGCCAGCGCCAGGCTGTCAGGTCCCCATCAAGCTGGATAGACTCTAAAACCACTGTCCGGAGCGTTCTGTGATGACACAGCAGTAAGATTGCGATATCTTCCTTGGTGGAATCGATCAAGCGAAGGTAGACTAGCCATTGCTTGCTGGGGACTTGAGCGATGGAGGATATGTATAGCTAAGGAGGGAGGTTTTAAGTAGCAGGTGAATTGATGCAGCTTTCTGGGGAAGTTTTTGAGAGCCCCACTGCTAGATTATGTATTACGATCCCAGCGTCAGACATCATGTGTATCCCACTTCTTCAACCAACCAACTTCTGACTCGCTCCATACCTTGTGACCCCTACCAGATTCACTCATAGATCCATATTCCTCAGGGGGTAAATGGCTGGGGTACATGTCGTATGTGTGTTGACGCGTTCAGGTCATTTGAATAGCTTAAGTCGAGATTAACCAATGAAAAAAAGCAAGGTCAACCAATAGAATAGCGAGTTCACCACTTTGGCTTGTACTTTGCCTGAAGTACCGTTATTGAGAGCCCTCTGTTGGATGATAGTGGAATGCGGGGTTAATAGGGATTATCAGTCAATGATAATGCAAAATAAGGCGGAAGACTTCACTGCATTTTTAACTACACGCGAAGGGATCAGAAGAATCATCGTTGATTGGGAGAAAATTCGTGGTGGAGACAGCCTGTTATGACGGACCCAATAGGGGCCGAGAGTGGAGCAGGATGACGCCCCTTTTCGGCGCCAAAGAGACAGAGACCGAGTCGAATGGTGAGGCCCAAGAGCAAGATCCGAGACACCGCGCGACGATTGGAAGACACTGCGAAAGAAACGAGAGAAACTACCCGGCAAACGACATGAAATGCGCCGGCCGAATAACAGATCGAACGACCTACCGAAACCCGAAAGAGTAGCGCCAGCGCCAGTGGAAGTAGTGATGGAAGGGCAGTAGTAAGCGATAGTGTAGTAATGTACGGCATTTGAAACGCACTTCCGCCAATCCTCTTGTGACACTGTCGGTCATATATCATAGTGGAGACATGTCAGCACACCATCCGTTACAGGCTTAAGGAAAACTGGGATTGAAGTGGGGTAGGGCAACGGTAATGCCAAATGATGGGAGCTGCTTATTGGCCCGGTTTATCTCCCCGTCGAATTACCCTTGTTCTGCATCGAAGCGAGGTGCGGACTGAGCCAGTCAGATCGATCATCGAACTGGAAGTGTCAGATAAACTGTCAGTCTTGGTTGTTGGTCAATATCCTTGCAACACATCAGTTGAGACGAGAGAGGACAATGTAGTCGTTCGAAAGTTTGATGCGCAAAAATCTCGCTGCGGTATCAAAATCTAGTTGCCTCAATATTGTCTTTGTGACGCATTACTCAAAGACAAGAGAGCCTAATCGACAAAATGGCAGCAAACAACGATGGACCTATCGTGGCACCCGACGAAGGTGTTAGATCCCTTATTTTGTTCAGGTTCCTCGACTGACATCTGATATCAGGTCCAGGACGACCGCGACTCATCAATGGGAGATGTAAGCTCTGTCTCTTGCTGTTATGTAGCGGGGAGAGATTCAGCTAACAAATAGAGGCAGGATGCGACATCATCGGCAGCAAGCTTGAGTAGCTCAATCCTCGACTTTCGTCACGAAAACGGGAGAACATATCATGCATACAAGGATGGAAGTCAGTTACCGTCAACGACTCTTTTTTCGTAGCTCGGAGTCCAATTCTAACCTTATCTACACAAAGAATATCATCTTCCCAACGATGAGCGTGAAGATGACAGACTAGGTATAGTCCCGGTTGCGGTATGGTGGCAACGTTTATACTAGAGAAGTCTAGACTCGCAGCATAATTTATTCCTCCTCACTTTTGATAACAAACTTGGTCTTTCACCTCCAAACCTTCCTGATTCTAAGGTCAAGCGCGTCTTGGACTTGGGAACTGGAACGGGAATATGGGCAATAGAATTTGGTGTCGACCATCCCGAAGCCGAGGTAGGATCAGCTAGCCAATGAACAAAAACTCGAAGCGAGGATTAGAAGCTGATACTTTTAGGTTATCGGCGTCGATCTATCTCCTATCCAGTTCAGTCTGTCAGCTTTGAATAAATACCGTCTCTCTTTATAGATGCTAATGATTAGCTAGCGTTCCCCCCAATGTTCGGTTCCATATTGATGACATTCACGAGCAATGGGAGTTCTCTGAGCCCTTCGACTATATACATAGCAGGATGATGAACTTCAGTATCCCCAATTGGCCAGAGTACTTGAACAAGATCTACAAGTAAGTTTGACCAGTACCTCAGTATTCCCATAGTCTAACAACCTCAGAAACCTCGCTCCTGGGGGCTATGTCGAGATCCAAGAGATCGACGTGATGATGAAGTCTGATGATGTTACGCTTGGCAACGACGATAATCATGAAGTGGAGTAACCTATTGAACGAGGCCTCTGTCAAGCTGCAGCAAGCTTATAAAAAGATTGACGAGTTCAAATACATGATAGCCGAAGCAGGGTTTACCGAAATTGTCGACAAGCGTTCCAAATGGCCGACAAACCACTGGCCAAAGGATAAGAAGTATAAAGAGCTTTAAGTGTGGAATAACGAGAATATTGCCATCGCTCTGGAGTCACTGACCATAGCACCATTTACGAGAGCCCATGGTTGGTCTGTCGAAGAGGTCCATACTTTTCTCTCTAGTGTGTGAAAAGATCTTAACAACCCAAAGATACATGGGTATTGGCCAATGTAAGTGATTATGGTTTATCCACTAGTTATATCGACTAATCAGTCGACAGTTGCTCCGTTTATGGAAGAAAGCCTTTAGTATGAGGGGGTATCCCGTCATAGTATCAGCAATAAGGTTAGGAAACATCAAGGAGGACTAGTGGAATCTTGTTTTCGTAATGGTGGACAGCGAGCTAGTAATTCACGCTTTACTAGCTTTATTACTCATCTGATATATAGTCCTGAGGCTACATTACATAGGCTTAAAAGGTATACTAAATAGCTTGGATTATTAGTACCCCAATTAATAACTATTCTGATAGTAATCTCTTTTGTAATCGCGGTCCCGCTGCTCGCACTTTTCTAGCCACACCAGTGAGGCTGTAGGTTAACGTCACTGATTCTAAACTATATCTCACAGGGACTGCTCAATTAACCCTTTAAAAGCCTAAAATTAGCGTATTGCTTCGCTATCTCGAGTGCGGCAATACGGCAGGGGTTCTTGACTTGAGATCCAAGAATAGGCATATTCGATACTTCTCACTATTTGAGCCGCGATCGATGATCAGTTCGATTCAGACTCAGTCCATAGCAGCAGCA
This sequence comes from Fusarium proliferatum ET1, assembly GCF_900067095.1. Lineage (NCBI taxonomy): Eukaryota > Fungi > Ascomycota > Sordariomycetes > Hypocreales > Nectriaceae > Fusarium > Fusarium proliferatum. Next base: position 255,737 of record NW_022194807.1, on the reverse strand, counting down.
ACAAATTCATGGTTTTCCATCCATCCTGGCAAGGCCATGTAGCCAACAGTTGTATTTTGATGAGTGATAGTGTGACTGCTCTTTTCTCAAGAAATGGAAAGGAGATGTGGAGAACACATCTACCCTACGCAAGAGACAGCCACCATACGGGTTAGCATTCGTCATTATTGGTAAGCATAACAGAGTCTCTTATCTTTATCGATGCGTTACGCCCTGTCTACTGCAAGTTGCTTGTCATTCCTTCCTATATATTATCTTCTCGTAAATGATATGCATCTATGCATCCGGTAAGGCTGAGACGATGCCGCTTCAAGTATTAGTTAATCTTTCTGTATATAAGCCACTAAGAACCCAAAGGTAGAAGGCCTTATTAAGGATACTACTAATTCTGAATTATTAGCTATACTAATTAGAAAGCCTCTGAATCATTTTATTTTCATTGGATTCATTAGCAGGCCCAGCGGTCCGAAGTTTGCTTTGTTTGCTGCCATGGAGCTATACGGTAATATCCTAATAATCAAGGAAGCAAGACTTGACGTAGTAGACCATATTAACCCCTACTTTCTGCAGACGAAGATCTATAGCGCCCGAATTTCCTCAGGGTGCAATCCTCTCTGTAGACATTTACGGAGATCTGACGACCCGAATTATGAATGGCATGCACGGACCATCAAGTCGTGTATCCTGATACGCGGGGCTGCGACGCAACAGTCGCACCCACGGACATTCAGCCAGCATTCCCCACTTTCCTCCCTCGCCCCTTCGCGTCTTCTCAGAACTGCTACATTTCTTTGGAGAATGCGTCACGCACAAATGTGATGATCTCCGCCGACCCGAGCTCCCTTTGCTATCGATTCTTTAACGCATCGTCGATGAGGAGATTGCGAGCGAAATTGCGAGCGAAATTTCGGCGGTGGAAACAGCACCGGACCGGCGACAATTCGCCGGAAATTTCTCATCAGCAGGAGACAAGCCTGCCTGGTCCTGCATCGCGTCACGACACAGACCTCCGATCACCCTCTGAAAGCACTCAAGTTCCCTACTTTCCGGACGGAGTTGAAGTTCTACACGACTGCCGCGATGCCACGATCGACATCTGCTTTGTCCACGGCCTAAGTGGCAATCGGGACAGCACCTGGACTGCCAAGGGACAGTCCACACCCTGGCCCGAGGCGTTCCTACCTCTGAAGCTCACCAGCGCTCGCATACTCACGTACGGCTACGACGCGTATATCGTGCGGAAATCGGTCGCATCGACAAATGGGCTGATCGATCATGCCAAAAACCTCTTGAACGACCTGTCGACAGACAGAGCCTGGTCCAATGTGTCCTCTCGGCCGCTAGTCTTCGTTGCTCACAGCCTGGGCGGCCTCGTCTGCAAGGAAGCCGTTCTGCTCTCCCGAAACAACCCCGAATCACATCTTCGGGGCATATTTGACTGCACCAAGGGCATCGTATTCCTGGGCACGCCTCACAGAGGATCGTGGATGGCCGACTGGGCCAGGATACCGGCTTCGGCCCTCGGGATCGTCAAGTCCACCAACAAGTCGTTATTAAAGATCTTGGAGACAGACGACAAGTACCTCCAGTCCGTTCAAGATCGGTTCTGGTCTATGGTACGCGAACAGCAGAAGGCCGGCCGGGATCTTGAGGTTACGTGCTTCTTTGAAGAACTACCCTTGTCTGGGATCGGAAAAGTCGTCTCCAAGGACTCAGCTACACTTGAGAGTTACAACGCGATCAGCATCCACGCCAACCATAGCAACATGGTCAAGTTCAGCTCCGCGGACGATAATGGCTTTAAAAGGCTACTCGGCGAGCTGATTAGATGGGAATCGCAAATTAGGAACTCAGCTATCAGGCAATCCAGGCGACCGATAGAAGAGGCCCAGATGACCAATTTGCCCTTCAATAATTTTGGCCCCGGCGACCAACTCAACGCTCCTGGCGGTACTCAGAACGTCAGCAAAGGCAGTGGCAACCACTTCCCCGGGGCTACTTTCTCTGGACCAGTGCAATTCGGCAAGGAAGGCTCTCAAGAGGGTGTATCTGAAGATGACTAGGCAAAGTCAATCTAGGAGACTACGAACGCGACCCGAGGCATATGTGGAACATGCATGTCACATTGTCTTGTAATTAATCATTGTTTGATTCATTTTCAAACCTGGCGCTATCGAGGAACTGACTGTCCTGAAGCCAATGCATGACACGCCGAACCTGTCTTCCACCTTATAGTACTATGAGGCGATAATAATGAAATACTTCTCAAATCAGATTGTTATTAAAACGTCACTGGTCCAGAGAAAGTAGCCCCGGGGAAGTGGTTGCCACTGCCTTTGCTGATGTTCACGGTACCGCCAGGAGCGTTGAGTTGGTCGCCGGAGCCATACTGAGCAAAAGTGCCGCTCGACCTCACGTCGGGCACGGACGCCTCCATCTTTGACAGCTTCTCAATAGCACCGCGCAACGCGTTGATTTGGTCTTCCATTCCGGCTCTGATCGCACCGTTCGCAGCTAAGGCACATACGTAATTCATCATTCCCATCATCAAGACCTCTACGGGCCTTCCCTTGCCCTCTTGTCTCACAACCTCTTTGTAACGGTCGAGCCTCGAAGTTTCCGGTGATTCGGCGACGGCGTTGAAAATGTTCTTGGACAGCTCTGCGTTGGCATTGCATTCCTTCAGCGAGTCCATGGCGTTTTGGGGATCTCCGGCTAGGTCGCGTCCACCCAATTTTGTTTTAGCAATTTGGAGAGCCTTCCCAACAAGGAGCAGCCCTCGACCCGATTCATGAAAAGGCTCACAGAGAGCCTTGTCATCTTTGACAACATTGTAGTAATCCGTGGCGGCCTTGAGGGTGGTAATCGTGCTCGAGATTAGGGCAGTGACCGTGGTTGCCATCCTTGAACGAAAGGCGAGATCCTGGTCACTGATAAATGCCTCAATGCCGCTGATTGGAGGCCCAAACTAGCTTTAAATATGAGAAGGCGTTTTCACGGAATATATCAGAACTGATGTGATTAGCAAAGGAAAAGACAGACCGTTTACAGAGCGTTGAACAATAAAGACATCTCGCTGTCACCCTCTCTATAGGAAGGTGTGAGCGCCCTGCAGGATCGCGTATGGGCATTTCAAGTTAGATTCTCATTTGCGAGGTGGGTGCCGCCTGGTCCACTTCCTGAGAATCGCGTTTGATCATTTGCGAGATGTGTGATGTGGCTTGCAGGTTCGTAGCGCCGAACGGATTCAGGACATGCCCGATGCTCGACAATGGTAGCTGATTGGCGTGAAACGAGAATAAAGCAAGCCAGGCCAATGGCTGAAACGTCTAAGCGGGGACAGTAAAGGAGCGGCGTGCTGCACTATACCTCTTCTCCTTGCCTGCGCCCCACTCTGAGGCCAGGGGCACTTCCACGCTTCTCAAGGCTGTTCAACTCTTACATGCTTCGCGCATAAATCTTCTCGAGACGACCTAACTCTCGTTTTTATTCGTTCTGATAGTGACTTTATATTTCCACGAACCCCTATTAGCAACAGCTGGCTACCCCTAGCCTTCCACAGATCCGCGGTGACGGCCAACGAATGACTCGACAAGCTGACTTGTCTTTGCCGTTTTCTAGGTGACTTTGCATCTGGACACGTATCGGCGTCTTTCCCAGCAGAGACGACGAGATTTTGTATTCCGTTTCTCGCCCTACGTCTCCTTTAGCCGGTGCTATAGACCCTAGTAAGCTTTCGATCAGATCATAGGCCTAGTACGCCTCCACTCAATTTTACGTCTTGGCCTTCTTCAATTGATATAACGTGCCTTGGACAATGGGGAGAGCCAGACGGCCTCGGGTTGATGGGTCACAAGAGGAGACAGAAGAACATGGGCCGTCTTCTCAGGGTTCGTCCTTTAATAACCACAGCTTTGCGAACCAATTGAATGCTCCAGACGGTACTATCAATAACAGTACAGGCCCTGGCAACCACTTCACTGGGTCTACCTTCCATGGACCTACATATTTTGGTAAGATAGCCGTCTTTATCGACAGTATAGAGATTTTTAACTTATTATATTATATAGGCACACAGGAACACTCTGATCCGTTACGAGAATGCTTAAGATCCCTGTCTTTTCCAGAAATGAACAGTCGGTCCCTCGATATTGATGCTGCTGCTGAGGGAACATGTGACTGGCTGCTTCGGCACCAAAAATTCACAAGCTGGGCCTCCTGTGATCGAGGGCTCGTCTGGATCAAAGGGAAGCCCGGCTCTGGGAAATCGACGTTGCTGCGATACCTTCTGGACCATATCATAACCATACCTAACACCGGAAAGGAAAAATTAATCCTCTCATTCTTCTTCCACGGTCGTGGCACTGAACTCCAGAAGACGCCACTGGGTCTCTTCCGATCGCTTCTCCACCAGCTCTTGCTCCAGGCCCCTGAGACCCTGACAGACCTTATGAACATATTCCAACAACGGTGCAAAATGGCTGGCAAGCCGGGTGAAAAGTGGCAGTGGCATCCGCGCGAGCTGCCACGACTCTTCGAATCATCGCTCTCCAAAGTCTTGCGGACTCGTCCAGTTTGGTTATTTGTTGACGCGTTAGACGAATGTGGCCAAAGGAATGCAGTTAAGCTGGTCCGGGACTTCAAGTCTCTGCTACAGGGACTAGCCTCTACTGATTCACAGTTTCACATCTGCTTCACTTGCCGCCACTACCCGATTCTAGGCCAGACTTGTCAGTTCGAAATATGCCTGGAGGAGGAGAACAGACAGGATATTTCGACCTACGTGCGAGCGCAGCTTTCTCTATCCCGTGAGCTAACAGCATCTACAATCCCGGATTTAATTACAAAACATGCCCAGGGTGTTTTCATATGGGCATATCTCGTGGTAGATCGAATCCTGGGCCTTAATAATGAAGGAGAAGGATTGAAAAGGATTGAAAAGGAGATCTATTCCATCCCTCCGGAGCTAGATGACCTCTACAACGAACTCATCCGAAATATGGACGAGAGACCAGCTTCTCTCAAACTGATTCAGTGGATCTGCTTTTCTGTGCGACCCTTGTCACTAGACGAATTGCGATGGGCCATGATAATCGATGCCGATTGCCCTAGCAAGTCATTACAGGAATGCAAGAACATGGAAGATCATATATCAGACAGTGACAGAATGAACAGGCGAGTTCAAACGCTCAGCTGTGGCCTCGTCGAGGTGACATCAGATGCGAAAGTTGTACAGTTCATCCACCAGTCCGTCAAGGATTTTTTTCACCGAGAAAGGCCTTTCGGCTATGAGTGAGACCACCAACCGCAGTATTATAGTTGGAACTGCACACCATCGGCTTTCTAGGACCTGTATACGCTACCTGGCGATGGAGGAAGTCGCTCGTTCGGTAGGTCAAAAGCCTGATCACTTGAAATCTGAGTTTCCTTTCCTGCATTACGCCACGACCTCGTGGGTGGCGCACATAAAGCAAAGCGATGCCAGAAGTGTCCCTCAAGAGGATCTTTTGCAATATTTTACAGGGCCATCAAACACTCTTATGGAACGATGGGTGTGTATCTATAGATTATTGAAAAGATATTTTGATGACTGTCTGCCAGAAGGGACCAGTCTAGTGCACGTCATGTCGAGGTATGGAGTGGTAGGAGCGTTAGGGGTCATTTTGGGAAGGGCAGACCAAGTTGGTATTGATATCGATGGCGAGGATTCGGATGGCCGGACGCCGCTATGGTGGGCAGCTGAGAGAGGGCACGAGGCCGTCGTGCAGCTGCTTCTTGAATGGAGCGCCTATACTGAGGCGGCGGACAAGGACGGCCGGACGCCGCTGCTATGCGCCGTCGTGCAAGGACATGAGACCGTCGTACGGCTGCTCCTTGACCAGGGCGCTAATACTAATGCAGTAGATAAGGACGGCCGGACGCCGCTATGGTGGGCCTCCTTGGAAGGGCATGAGATCATTGTGCGACTGCTCCTTGACCAGAGCGCTGATATTAATGCGGCAGACAATTGGGGCCGGACGCCGCTATTTAAGGCCGCCTTGAAAGGGCATGCGGCCATTATGCGGCTGCTCCTTGACCAGAAGGCTGATCCTGATGCAGCGGGTAAGGAGGGCCAGACGCCGCTATGGTTGGCCGCCGAGAGAGGGCATAAAGATATTGTGCGGTTGCTTATTGAACGGAATGCCTTTATCGAGGCAGCAGATAAGGACGGCCGGACGCCGCTATGGTGGGCCTCCTTGGAAGGGCATGAGGCTATTGTGCGGCTGCTCCTTGACTGGGGCGCAGACACTGAGGCGGCAGATAAAGATGGCCAGACGCCGCTACGATTAGCTGCCGACAGGGGACATGAGGCTACTGTGCAGCTGCTCCTTGATCAGGGCGCTGATACTGATGCGGCGGGCAAGAACGGTCAGACGCCGCTATGGTTGGCCGCTTTGAAAGGACATAAGGATATTGTGCGGTTGCTTATTGAACGGAACGCCTCTGTTGAGGCGGCGGATAGGTGGTGGGGCCGGACGCCGCTGCTATGCGCCGTCGCGCAAGGACATGAGGCCGTCGTGCGGCTGCTCCTTGACCAGGGCGCCTATACTGAGGCGGCAGATAAGGGCGGCCGAACACCGCTATGGTGGGCAGTTGAGAGAGGGCACGAGGTCGTCGTGCGGCTGCTCCTCGATCGGGGCGCCCATACTGAAGTGGCGGATAAGTGGGAGCGGCGGACGCCGTTGTGGAGGACCGCTGAGAATGGGGATGATGCTATTATGCGGCTGCTACTTGATCGGGGTGCTGATACTGAGTCGGCGGACAAGGACGGCCGGACACCGCTGTTGATGGCCGCTGCGTGGGGACACGAGGCTACCGTGCAGCTGCTCCTTGACTGGGGCGCTGATACCGATGCAGCAGATAAGGACGGCCGAACGCCACTATGGTGGGCCACCTTGAAAGGGCATAAGACCATCGTGGGGCTGCTCATCGACTGGGATGCCTCTGTTACGGCAGTGGATAAGAACGGCCGAACGCCACTATCAACAGCCGCCTTAAAAGGGCACAAGGACATTGTACAGCTGCTCCTTAACCGGAGCGCCTCTAGGGAAGCGGCGGATAAAGATGGCCGGACGCCGCTACGGTTGGCCGCCGAAAGAGGGCACGAGGCCGTCGTGCGGCTGCTCCTTGAATGGGGCGCCTATACTGAGGCGGCGGACAAGGACGGCCGGACGCCGCTATTAACGGCCGCTGCGTGGGGACACGAGGTTACTGTGCGGCTGCTCCTTACCCGAGATGCCTCTATCGAGGCGGCAGACAAATGGGGCCAGACGCCACTATCGTGGGCCGCTAAGAGAGGGCACGATGCCGTCGTGCGGCTGCTCCTAGAACGGGGCACCTGTACTGAGGCCTAGGGCCCTCGTGCGTGTCTCCATCACCCGCAGCTCCGGATACTCCGCATCTTTCCGCCGTCCTTCATTGGAGTAACCGTCACTCAAAGTTCTGAGAACGAAACTCCCAAAATTTCTTGCCTCTATATTGCTTGCTAAAATTTCGTCGACGTCTGGAAAGTGTTCCTCCAGCCTTCGACGGAATTCAACCCGATCTGGTTCCAGTTCGAGACGCTTCCATGCGGCCACTAAGACCACTAAGTACCACCAGTGCCATTGCTGCTCTTGCCTCTGACCTAAACTGTATATGTGCCCGCTTCGCTTTGCCCGCCACCGAACCAGGTTATGCATCGTGACACAAGCCCCGTCACTGGACACGCGCTGGAGCAGATCATGGCGAGCCAGCACATCGCGGCTCATCCGGTAATAAAAGTCGCTCTATTTGCCTTCTTCTGCCATGAAGAATTGCCGAATTTCAGCAGGTATCTCGTTGGTGAGGTTCCTGTTGATACTTGCGATGCCAAGGGCGGCGAGGCAAAATATCTCATCTTGAATGATGGCTCCCCTAAATTGCGCAAGAGACGTCAAGAGTAGATCAGGCTGCTGTCCGTTCTCTTCCGTGATCTCTTGAATAGTAGCATCCCATACTGTCCAAGCCGTCTTCTCGGTTGGTAGTAGTCCCTTTAAATCATTCATTCGAAGTAATTCATCGCGATGCATATCGTAGTCTGTCAGATACCGGTTCAAGGCCTGCTCCGGATCTGGGCTATTTCCAATGTACGCCCCAGCCAGATCAATGGCAAGAGACAGATAATCGAGTTTCATCGCCACTTCGCCGCATTCTCTCAGAACCTTTTCGGAAGGCGCGTTTCCGTCGTGCAAGACATGTCGAAGAATGAGCTCTTGTGATTCTTGCGGCGACATATTACCAACTTGAATCTGTGGGCAGTCTCGCGAAACCAACGTTCTGCTTCGCTCATCCCGGCTGGTCACGATAATGGTACCCCGTTCTCCTTTGGGCATTGACTTCTTGACTCCCCATGACAAGTCATCGGCGTTGTCGACTGCGACTAGCCACTCATCCTCTAACCGGGATCTATTACGATGCCAACGAAGGCCTGCTCGGGTAACCCTGAGTCCCTGTCTACCTAAAGTGCCTGCCGTTTCTAGCATAACCCATTTGTACTGCCCTAATCATCATGCCACTCCACATTAAGTTACACTGTCATAACTCAAGTAACTTGGCTACCTTATTGATGAAGTTGGCCTTCAAATTTCCTTTCATCAACAGAACGGTACAATTGATTACCGTCTTAAACTCTGTTAAGAAGTTTCTTTTCAACTTTTCTTTTGCCATATTTATTCTTTCAATAATAAATAGTAATACACCTCTGCTTGGATTACACTCTGTCATTTTTTATTTTATTCCTTAGAATATTTGCCCGACAAAACCATGGTAGCCCTCGATTTGATGAATTTTTAGGATTCGTCGCTTTTGTCCTTTCCCCACGCCCTCATGGCCATTAACCCTGCTGACTGCCTACACTCTCTGATCTTTCTCTCATTTTCTTTTTTAACCAATCGTTCTCTGTACCTCAGTCGCTCTTGTTCAGACAGGATCTGCAAAAGCTCCAATCTTTCATATTCTTGTACTTTCTGTTACTGATCGCGTAAATCGCGAATCGTCATTTCGATATCCATACAAATTCTCTTTATGTAGTCACTGTACTCTTTGGTCTGCAAGACCTCGGTCAGTTTGGCTGCATTATCCAGAAATTTCGCCGTCTTGTACCAGTCGATGGGAATGCGCTTGACTGTCGTATCTTCAATACCGACCACTGACTCTAGGAGCTCTCTGCTGCGCTCTGTGTTGAGGGCAAACTGTGTAATTGTGAGATGGTCTATCCAAGTATGAAACGGTACTGCTTCGGCGCAGCTCCACCTAGTCTTATATAGTAATGCTGGCAAACGTTTCTCTGTATAAATAAAATATGCCCTTTTAAAGACCCCCTGTAGCTGGACTACTAAGTTATACTGACTATCGAATGGCAGGTAAATTAGGTCTTTCTTCTCTTGCACGTGCTCTTCTTCCCTCGCTTCCTCTATTATGCAGGGTTAGTGGCTGCACTGCAGCCTTGTCAGTTATAAATCTGAGCCACATACCCTCGGAAGATTCTGTATCATCAGCTGGAACCTTGCATACTTCCACTAGGTCTGTTTCCTTCATGGTGGAAGTCTCCACCCCAGGACCTCCAGGCTTATCGCTGGCCGAGTTTTCTCCATCATCATGGCGAGGTCTCTCCATATCCGGCCCACGTATATATTCCTCTTCTATTGCCTCAGGCTTTGTATTCTTTATTCCTTGGGCCTCTTATGCTCCAACCTCAGGATCCCAAGGGGATTTATATGGTGGTGCCTCTTCTGTAACCAACTTCCGTTCTACATCCCAAACTACCTCTTCTTCGGCAGCATTTTCAGGCTCTGCAGCAGGTGGGGAATTCTTTAAATTAGAAGACAAAAAAGACCGCAGCCCCGGTGAAGCGTTGTTTACTAGCACGCACCACGTTACAATCATACTTGGCGAATAGGTCATGGATGTCTTCCCTACACGGAAGACTGTTACTGGCATCCATGATAGATCCCTTATCATTAGTCGTATGGGCTTTTTTTACGTTTGGCCATCCTCTTGCACTCCAAAAGTCGTAGATGCTCGACGTCGTCTTTCAATATCGAGTAGATGGCTTTATCGGGGGGTGTAAACTGGTTGCACAAGTCACATTTCGTGTTGGTTAAGGTACTGTCGAGATTGACCCTTTTCATGGTCCAAGGGACGCGTGCTTCGCGTGGCGCGGCCATGGCGTTAGTGCATCGAGGAAGTCTTTACGGATATGACGAAAATAGAGTTGAAAGATGTCTAAGAAAGGTGATTGAACTGGTAACAACTTTTATGTTGGCAGTGTTGAGATGTGGGGCTCTTGAGACATTCGGCTAAGTTGCCTCATCATCACGTCATACCCGCGCGTCATATGATGTCGAAAAAAAGTGAACAGTAACATCCAATAAGAAATTCTGCCGGCTATAAAATCCACCGCCTGCTGCAATGGGCAACGCTGACGATAACGGCGCGGTTCATCATTGATCCGAAACATTTCCGAAGTCGCTGCGCTTTTCTGCGATCACAACATGATGTATTGAAACAAAGAAAACTCAACATCATTACCCAAAGTGCTTAACGCCATGGTGCCGCCCGCTCAACCACTTCATCGCCATCAAAAGTCTCTAGAGGGTATCATAGACTTCTCATCGCGCGAACCCTTGTCTGAGTCTCATCGCGCCTCCGCTATTCGTCGGTTTTATCAAGTCATCAAGCATTTTAATGGTAATGACATTAAACGAGGTCAAGACCAATACGATAAAGTGAAGCTTGTTCGCTTCACTTACGAATATTCTACCAGCCAAGTGTCTAAAGATAATGTTTTGATCGCTGTTTTTGAGTTTTTGAAACTATCAATTACATCTGAAGAGGATATCGACTTTGAAGATGCCACGTACCGAAGCGAACTGAAGACCCACCTGTATGAATTCGCCGACTATCTGGTCGACAACTTCTTTCTCCCGCGTATGGCTCCACTTTAAACCGGCGTCTTGTATCACTAACACTTCAGCAGTCAAAGCATCCACCAAAAAGACACCACAACCAACACCAGCATCTCACTCAGCTGTCATAAAAACCCAACGCCAGGGCCATGTCTTTTCTGGGACGCCAGAGCGTCTAGCCAGCCTCAGAGGTGCCTGCCTCATACGAGATCGGTATCGCTGTGTTATTTCACGCAAGTTCGACAGAGCTGAAGCTCTTAAGCGCTTCCAGCAACAAGGCGGAAGCAAGGCTGTTGATCAAGACGGTGTTCCCTTGGCTGATCCTGGGCAAAGGTTCGACTATCTGGAGGTCGCACACATACTTCCACACTCTCTCACTCAGCTCAACTCTTCTAAAGAGCTGGTAAGAATTCTGAACCCCACATCTTGCTCCCGCTGACTCTGCAATAGAACTCTTCAAAAGTTGCGGCACTGGCGATACTCAATATGTTTGACAGTGGTATTGCCCACTTGATCGAGGGAATCGACATTGATCGTCCGTGTAATGCTCTGACACTGACTCTAAGTCATCACGTGTCCTTTGGTGACTTTCGCGTCTACTTTGAGCCTGTCGGAGATACACCGCATACATATCGTATAGGCACATTTCTACCGCCTGGTCTTGCAGAAGATGTCCCCGTTACTCGAACGTTTTTCCTTACTGAGGACAAGAACATTGATCCACCGTCGTCTCGATTCCTTGCCGTTCACCGTGCTATCGCGCATATCCTGCACCTTTCTGCCGCGGGCGACTACATCGATGACATGCTGAGCGATGTTGAGGGATTTGGCATTCGTTCAGATGGGTCTACTGACCTGTCTCGACTACTGAAATTGAGATTTGATGATTGGGCAGTTGGAGAGGTCCACGGATGAATGTGTGTGCCTAAAGCGTTTTGATGTTCAACGATAATTTTCGATCAGATAGGGGCGTTATATAGATACCTGGCTGTTGACAATGAGCTAGACCTCGATTTACGATTTTGTAGAAGCAAGAATGTTTATATGACTAACTAATACATAGTTGCTGTCTGGGTAATGAATGTGATCCCTACTGTGTTGAACCTTACCCCAAGCGGATCATCTGTTCCGCGATTCAGCGTTATCTTATGTCAGCTATGCGCTACTCCAAAGTCTTTGACTAACTGTAAAGTTGTTGCTTAGCACTGGGAAATGAACTCTAAATTACACGAGTAAAACGCGTGCCCGCGCCGCGCGGTCAGTTGTGGGCTAACGTTAAAAAGACACTGACTCCAAACTTCAATTCATATTTATACATACGTGTACGTCATGCATTAGGGTGATGCAGGAAAAAAAGTAGTTGATTTGGTGCTAAGGAGTCGACATGACTTATCGATAAGCAATTTATCGGAATATCGGAGGCCGGCGCTAATACTTAGCCCCTTCAAGGGGCTCTAGCATGGCCTCAGCGGTTCTTAATCTTCTTCTTCACATCTCCCATTTGAATTTTCCTAATTTTGACACACTACATTCTCTCACTCTTTAAAATAAGAACGGAAACACGACGAAGTGCCATGAATCAAACGATTTCCTTTAGCCATACACCAGGACACGTACCTGTCAGGAAGCGGATACCTTTAGGGGTTGAGGACGAGGCACGGACGTCCAAACAACAGAGAGCCGTCTCGACAAAAAAGAGGATCGCGATATCTTCTCGCAAGACATCAAAGACCAACGAGAACGCTCACAGCACGGGTTTCTCATTAGACAGAGTTCCTGAACAAATCATACAACTTATTGCAGAAAATGTAAGTACTTACCCTAATCGACTCTCCGGTGACGCTTACGATAGCCCAGATTGAGGACAGACGAAGTATGGCTGAAATGGCCTGCACTTCCAAGCGCTACTACTCCCTCTTATCGCCGATCCTGCACAAGCTTATCTTCGTCTCTGCAACCCACTGGTTGCACACTCACATTGTCGTCCGCCGCCTTGTGCTTTATTTGAGCTACGCTCAAATAAAGCAAATTATGAAAGAACCCCCATACATATTTCCGAACAGCCTTGACCTCAAGGCCCTTCCGCCATGTGCCAATAATGTCCGCCAGATGATTGTTGGGTCCATCGATCCAGGTCAGAAAAGGCGAGTCATTATTATGAGGTATTTGGAAGAGGTCATGAAGAACTTGCATAATTTGAAAGTCTTCGAGGGGCATGACTTCACCGCATCCATGTCGAGGAGCATCGCGGCGCAGCAAAATCTCAAAGCTTTATACGTATCTTTCAGCAAGATCCTTGGTTTCGAAAACGATGTCTTGATTCCGTTCACTAAAATCCGTAATCTCCAACATCTTCATGTCACAGGGTCCTACGGATTCAACGGCGAAAAAGTCCTCTCCAAAATGCTTCTCAACTCTTTAACAACCCTTGAGAGTCTAGAAATCACAGCCAAGTGGTACTGGTCTGGATTCATGGATAACTGGGAAGAAGATATTAAAGCCCTCAACCCCAAGACCTGGGAACAGATACCCCATTTCACTTCTCTAAAATCATTGTCTTTGTCACTCATAACTTTTAACAGGGAACTTAGACAAAATCTTGTTCGAGCCGTTGACTTTTTGAAGCTCGAAGAGTTGCAAGTTAACCATTTCGGAGATAAATACAGGGATGTTACCAAGGAGCACCTGGATGGACCCCTCAAGTTCTTTCAATCTCTCGAGCATCTATTCAAGAAGACCGAAAAGGGAAATATCCATTTACGACATCTTTCACTACAGATAAGTGGATTCTATCGCGAACAGAGGAAGGTGATAGAAGAGGGCCTACAGGGTATATACAGGTTCATCTCTTCGTTTGATACATTGATCCACTTGGAAATTCATGACTACAACACGTATCGGAGCGTTGAGGAGTTGAATCCTGGACTATTATCGCCGCTGCGGCTGTCTATCTTGAAGCACAGAGATTTAGAAACACTCCGTTTCCACTACAAAGACGTCCTCAGCGGTCACGAAGTTCCTTGTTTCACAGCTGCTTCAGTCAAGATACTTGTCGATAATCTACCTAAGCTACGTGTCTTAGAATTTGCACCCTCAGGGGACAACAAGGTGAGTGGAGACTCTTCCCTTCTTGCCATTGACATACTGAAACGCCACAGGATGAAATGCTTCAAGCTCTCTCGAGGGCAAAGAACTTGGCTACTCTCATCTTCAATGACGAACAAACTCTATATCCTAGATCAGACTTCCCCGAGGACTACCATGCTATGGTTGTAAAGAGTGTCATCGAAGGATTTATGGAGCATGCTTCTTGTTGGGAATTTATCTGGGAGAAGCATTATAAGCTGAGCGAATTCCGAATAGGTTCAGATGCATATGCCATCGCGTCAAATTTGAAGCGCAGGAAAGGCTACTTTAAGATTGGCCCTATGAAGGTTGCGAAAGGAGATTGCGAAGTGAAGTTCCAGGATCTTCGTAGAGGCGAACAGCCCTTGCGGGACCGTTCTTATTATGTTCCCGAGGAGGAATGGATGAACAAAGTGACGAACCCAGGCCGGCGAGCACAATTTTGTTAATGGTGCCAGCGTTGTAAGATAGTTAGGATATCTTTCAGACTTGATAAAAGGGGGCGACCCTTCGAATAATGCATTTTGAGACAAGATACTTTTGCAGATATCCTTGGCATGTTACTCAAGCATTATTATCAGAAACGCACTGTGTTTCCTGTTTTTGATCAATCATCGTCCAGGATCTTCAATTCATGTTTCTGCTCTGGCATTCTAGCCAGTAGCAGGACCCGTTACGGGGTTTACGCGTTCGCAGAGGGAACAAATGTGCAGTCCAGTAAAAGATGGGTGTAAGCTTTCCTTAATTGTGCAAGCCCTGGATCGTCTTTTCGACTGACGTAAAGAAGAAGATAGCGAAAAGGCCAGCCAATCTTCTTCTGAATCAAAAGGACGACGCGTTGCAGCTATTGATTGGAAGTTCACATATGTCGCAGACATGCAATTCACCCTTGATCCACATTGGTGGCTCCTTCTAGAGGTACTTGAGATGTGGTCTTCTGAAACTGACGACTGGGCCGATACTTACTATATCCGACTTCAAACTTGGCTACTGGGGATGGAAGAGGTTGAAGGCATGGCGGCTAGCTCTATGCCCTTTAAACCATCCACTTATATACATGAGAGCTGGGTAAGTAGGCGATTCTGGCTCGACTATGCCTGAAGAAACAGTTGGGCCTTTTATTCAATCTTTTGGAAGTATTTGGGCGAGAGGTTCTTTGGGCCCCGAGACACATGTCCCACAGGATAAGCTATAGACAACAAGGATCGATCTTCTAGAGAATGGAGGAATAGAAACTATAGATCCGTTGGTGCAAAGAAAGATGAATGAGATAAAGGAGCGGGGCCTAGTAGACTGGGATACAATCGAGGCAAAGAAACTTAACGACGTCCTAGGGGACAATAGCAGTTTTGAAAATAAGTAAAAAAGATTCTCGCTAACCTTATATAGCGGTATGAAGGGCAGAAACTACTATATACAAAAACCTCACATAGCACCTACTCTTCTGTTCGTAATTGCCGCCTACCCTTAGTTGTTTCTCACGTGTTTCTTTATCTCCCGCCTGGTCCTATATGACCGTAGTACGGTGAAATACGATTTCTCTCTTCGGTCGACAGTCTGCGGGCGCATCGCTCACATGTGCATACCCGTAAACGCATACTTCAGCCGTTTCTTTTTTCAAATCGTCTATTCTCATTGGTGTAATTTCTACTCGAGGTTTCCTCATCGATCATTGCGCCTATCATTGCGCCACCAAGGCGTAGACGAAGGGGAGATAGAAGATGCTATAAGGTGCCCTTATGTTTCTCAATCGTTTCGAACACCTCACCAACACCTCGCCAACACCTGAATTTGCTTGCTAGACACATTGTCCTCTTTCCATGGCATTCCTTTGTCTTCTCTAGCCGCGATGCCCCTATCGGATCATCCTTTCCCAGCCAGTTGCCCTCGCTATGCGTCGTAAACGATCCCGCCGTTCAGAGGCATTGGGTTTGAGGAACCTATTAGTTTGACGCGGGAAACGATTGATACTATCCCTCTTGATCACCAGGACCGGACTAAATGGATGGATAACCTTGAGGGTTTCCTATTCAACAGATTCTCTGAGACGATGGCGGATCTTGACGAAGCCAAGGGTTGCTTTTTCACTGCCTTCTATCGCCACGTCTCAGTTGTGAGCGTCCATACTGCTGCTGGCCGTTATCTTATATGTATCCAAGACATTTTTCAAGGTCAACAAGCATTTGCCTTTGCCAAAACAATAGCCGAATGAAATGCTTATGAACCACCCATTCTCTGCAGAACGTAGGTAGGACGTATCTCTCCTCTGCTATTGTTGGATTGTCATCCAGTGCAGCAGCCATCGCTTCTCATTACAACAGAGGCCGTGTTGCTGCTATTGAACTCCTTGAGACTGGTCGTAGTGTTATCGCAGGGGCTTTCTTAGAGCAGTGTAGTTTTGCCGCTCTTGGACGCGCGCATACCGCCCTCGCCCGTTCATTCATCGACCTACGAGATGAACTACACGCGCCGTCCCCAGCAAGCTACTTCAGTATAGCCGAGCGCCCCAGAGCCGCTTTAGAGGCAGAAAGAAACTGGCGCCGCGATGCTGGGCCTCATCTTGCCTCTCTCCTGAAGACAGTCCGGTCTAAGGCCGGTTTCGGGCGATTTCTGCTCTCCGCATTGGAAGTAGATATGTTGGAGGCCGCATGACTCGGTCCAATCGTTGTCCTGAGCATAAGTTCGTGCTGTTGTGATGCCTGGCGGAATTGGTACGACTCTCTCGGAGCGCAATTAAGAATCATGTCGGAGAACTCAAGGACCTAAAAAATCTTCAGTGGTACGGGATACTATAGTCTTTCCCGTTCTGAATGTGCTAGAATTTCCCCGGCCGCCGCAGTGCCCAGTGGGTCCCTACTGGCATACTGACCCAATTTCCTATCCACGCTTGGGTTCTTCACAATCGCCTCAGCGCTTCTAAATTCAAATAACCCGTGGTAAGAGCTTTAAGTGCTGGCAAAATTTCCTCACAACTGTGCAATACTCTACTAAATGTTGACAGCAACGATCTATTTCCCAGTCAAGGAGATACTTCGAAGGTCCAGGGCAGTGGTGTTGAGTTCAATATGCCCCAAGCTGTGTGGTTTGACAAGCCAGCAATAGCTCAACTCTTCATTTCCAGATCATCACCTTGGGGCTTTTCAAGGATACGTCTAGGCAAGTACCATCTACTGCACGCTCCACGGCTGAAGTAAAATGGAGTCGGCAAAAGATGCTAGAGGCTGTAAAGAACGTGCAGGGAGCCTCCTTTGCAACGCCCGGTTCTGCATAGCATTTGCATTAGCATCGGCGCCCTTGTCAATAAATAGCTTGGTAACCCTTCCACTTCTGTCTTGCGAATCCACAGCGAGGGTCTTTAAAAAGTCCCCAGCTAGCGTAGTAGTGCTGTTACACAAGTCAAGCACCAGCTCCACCAACTCTATTGTCTCTTCGCTTTCCTCTGCTATACCCAGAAGCGAAGCAAGCGTAATAGCCAAGCCCTCGCCTTGTAAATCAAAATTAGCACCGTGATTTACCAGTAGCTTGACAACTTGTATATGGTGTCTGGACACAGCAGCCAGCAGAGCATAGTTAATGCTGGTCCTTTGCGTATCATTTCCAGCGCCATTGCCAAGCTGTAGCTGCACCATCTGTATGTGTCTTACACATGAAGCAGCCTGAAGAAGAGGGCCATGGCGTTCAGCCTCTCCATTGGCATTCGTCCCTCACTCACGCACTCGTCTCTGATGCCCTCTCCCACTAGATACTCATATGCATCCTCGCCAAGTCCACGCATAAACCTGTCATCGACGCTCCAGAGTGTGCCCACCACATGGTAGAACTCAGCCAGTTGACATGCGCGTGGGTGAACCCGGAAAAGACTTAAACCCTCTACGATAATTGGGATATTAATCAGCTACCTGCACTTTGGCCGACCTCACCATGTACTATCCAGGTCCAACACTATGATCAACCAATCAGAAGCTTTTTCCACAATTACTCGGCAGGGTCAACCACAATATTACAACCCGCGAATCTCTTCTGCTCCATATGCGACGTGAAACAGCCGCTCAAAATGTAGGGAAAAGGCAAAACAGTACTTCAGTGCAAGGACAGGGAGCAGTGATAATGAAGATAATGAAAGGCTTGAAGCGGGAGAGATCGTCGCGGTGCTCCAATCCTTGCTAAATCGACTTGGAAATATCTTGACTCCAGTGGCTTCAGGCTGGTCACTTTCGAGAAATAGCCTTGGTGAGCCAATTAGGAGGAGAACGTTGACCATTACCCCTGTAGCCTGTTGTTAACCTTATCTTGGTCTGCTGCTTTCCCTCATGCTGTTCTCGCTTCAAATGCGATCGCCTCCTGCATGTCGTTCAGTGTGGCTTCCATATAGGCTAGCTTTCTCTCCAGTCACCCTTGCCGCTGAGACTCCTCTCGAAACAGTTTGTCGCTATCTAGCTGTATTAATTCTACAATTCTTAATTGGAAGAAAAAGTAGTCCTGCGAACGACAAACCTTAAGTACATTGGTTGGGTAGACTGCAACGAAAATACAGGGATACTATACGATGAGGCTTTTCAGAGAAAACCTGCACATATATTGGCGATGCGGAGACCATATCACGGAGGTCAAGGTGAGTCGGTATTTTGTACAAAAATAGACACAATTTCTACACTCGTGCATCCTATTGGGAGGAAAGCGGGTGGCCGACCGAAAGGTAGCTGCCATTGTTTACTTTACTGCCTCTTCCGTTGAGATATAAAGATTGAGAAGATCCCATGAGAATGAGGGAATCGAAATGATTTTAGCTGATGTTTCACTAAAGAGTAGATTTTTCATAGATACTCCATAGCATTTCCCCATGAACCCTCCGTGCTACCTGTCTACACCGAGATCCTCATCAAGTCCAAATTCCTGAAAGATTGTGCGCAAGGTAACCAGGGGTTGAAAATTACCATTCGCTACCAACACATACCACCAATGTTGAAATTCCAAGAAACAACAATATCCCGGACAGAGTTTCATGAGGCTCGTCGCTTTGCTGACTAGTATCACCAGCAAAGCGAGCCCATGGTCGACTTTTGCTGCGTTATTGATATGCTTCCAAGCATAACCCTTGGCATGGTAATTTGGGCCTTCTAGTGACCGATATTTCCGCAGCCACTCTTTCCAATACCGGACATTTTTCTCCTCGAGTTCTGACAGCCCGCGAGGCCCACTTGCGAACTCGAGTAGCTTTTCGACTACGAAGTGCCATAGATGATTGATAGCCCGTCTATCAGCAACATCGAGGCTTGAGCGCATCCCGGACTGCGTTTCTTCCTAGTAACATAATGTTAGGACAATCGCGTAATGATTTAGGAAGGCACATTATGTAACTTGAGGTTCGAGGCTTACTTACGAACGCCAGCAACAGGGCCAATTCAGTGATCAGAGTAGAGTAATCAATATTGAGTAGTGGGATTATTTTTCTTGTATCTCCGTCATCTTTTGACCTGTCTCAAGCCCGGTAGTTGTAGTTTTGCTGTTCCGCCGTAGAATCCATGAGAATTTGTGTAAGAAAATGAAAAGACGGTGGTGGGAGTACGGCCTATCTGTTGTGGAACCATCTATTCCCTTGAAAAACATTATCGGAAGCTTGACGAAAATGAAAATGCGGTGATGGTAGCACAATATGAGGTGGTGAAACCCTGTTCTTTTCGCCTCGAGATATGCACCGCAGTTAGCAGGCGAGAGCGAAATTTTATGACGCCTTAGTCAATGAAACATCTGGCTTTTGTCACACAGGTACAGATGCAAGTGGAGTCCCATAAAATAAGTGGTGCGTAGTAACCAACTTGCCACATGGCTTTCATCTGATTCGAATATAATCTTTGTCACTCGCTTCAATTCATTTCCAGTCTATAAGTAGCATAGCTTGGGACGACTAACTCTGTTATCGACGCGATACAATATGGATAGCAAGTCCCTCTACAAGGTTCCTTAGGGGTAAGAGCTGTGTATTCTGCTTGAGGTTCTACCTGATCCATCGTGTGCTTCAACATATATGCAGCCTCTTGTGTGGCTATTACATGATAGTTTCAGCATTAGGTGAGGAAAAAGAGATAGCTCAGCATGGTCGCACAAAGTCGGTGGTGGGGGAAAAGACACTGGTGACACTGTAGTAGGTATAGATATGGATCAAATTGCCATCGTACTGCCTTGGTCCATACCTGGACTTCGGTGATAACGAAGCAGATTCTTGGCATGGGTTGTGTGGTTAATTCTTGCTGATTTCGTAGAAGTACTCCTCATCGACGCTAGTGTGCCTTGGGATTATTTAACCGTGTTCCCATGGCCCAAAAGTAAAAAGGTATTATTTGCTGGCAAGTACTAATTGATGCATTGTCTTAAAGATGGTTTCTTGACTTTTTGCAAGGCCGACTTCAAACTGCGGCGGACAAAGAATGCAGTCCCGATTTCTCATTGGCGTGATTTTTTTTTTTTTTTTGGGTTTTCCTTGTTCTGATATCTGAGGAGGCACTTCATGCGCTATGCACGCATGTTCGCAAATTTTGCAGACAGGGACCCAGGATGCAGTCTGGCTAACCCAGATCCTTGTTGTTGGAGCACAGTTCTATGGTTATGGATCAGTTTCGTGCAGATGTTGAGAGAACGCTCGGTAGTATGCGTAAAGATGGAGATCATTTTAGGTCCCAATTACTATCAATATACTCCAAGTCCAACGTCAATGGGAAGTCATCGATGTGTAGGAGAAACTGGCGTTGTCGGAGATGGAGAAGGGCGTAGGCGAATGCTAAGTTAAAGCAGGGATTGCAGTTTTAGAAAGGATAAAGAAGGCTGAAGAGGTCCTTGTCGTAAAAACCAACTAGACGCTAGAAAAGTTTCCTGTTGTGGCATCTACATCTCCGTGAAATCATGTACTTTCGCTGGAAGTGGAGGTTTTGCATTATCATTGATTGATGGTCCTTATATTAACCCCGTATTCCACTCTCACCTAGAAGAGGGCTTTCGATGACGGTGCTTCGAGAAAAGTACAAGCCGAAGAGGTGAACACGCTATTTTTATTGGTCAAGTCTGCTTTCTTACCGAAGAATTTCGACTGAAGCTATTTGAACGATCTGAACGCGTCGACACGCTACCTGCTGAGGAATATGGAGCCTGGTTAGTGTCACAAGGGATGGATCGAGCCAAAAGGTGGTTGGTTGAAGAAGTGGGGTACATGTGACGTAAGCGCTGGGATCCTAGTAGTCTCATGAACTTTCCCAGAAAGCTGCATCAAGCCTCCCTCTTCAACTACACGTCTCCCCCGTTATTCAAGTCCGCACCAAGCAATGGCGAGTCTACCTTCTCTTCCCAATGAAGTCTCTTGTTTTATTCTTAACCAAGTCCATCCGCGGGATTGGCTTTCCCTTCGACAAACATGCAAGGAACTAAATAAAAAAACAGCTCACCTCGTGACTGACTTTTTCTTTCGAACGCGTGTAGTCATGATCGAGCGGAGAAGTCTACATTGTCTCGAAAGCATTGCAAGAAGCCAGTCGCTTGGGCAATCTGTTGAGGAGCTTGATATTTGCACCAGCCATCTGCTACCACTTGATGAGGTGGAGGAGATTGAGCCACCATACAGCGAGTATGAAGGCATGATGAAGCACCTAAAGAAGGAGAACAATATGGACGCTATCTTCCACCTTGGCATAGAAGACTATGAAGAATGGGTCAGAAGGTGGCCGATCAATAACGGGGAAGGGGGGTTTGGTGATGAGGATGAACAAAACGACTACAACAGCCAAGATAACCGAGGGATGAGTTCTGCCATCGGCGTCGACGGCCAGGCGGCAAGTAGCCGACTTGAGCAGATTAACACGCAAGAGTACAACAGATATCTACATGATCAAGATGTGATGCGTGCAGGCTACGATGTGAAATGCTTGGCAGGAGCTATGACATCCCTGAAACGTTGCAAAAAGATCAATATTAGTACAAGCATACATGCCTGGGGAATGAGGCGGCTAAGACAGCGGATTGGTATCCTGCCACAGAGGGGGCTTACATTCAAGTCGAGAGCAAGCATCCGACAGGTACATCACATCGTCCAGGTTGTTCTCAAGGCCATGGCAGTCAGCGGAATATCAGTCCAGTGCCTGAATATCAGACCTGGTATGATGCTTGAGAATGCCAATCGGATAAGCCCTTTCATGCTCACGGGCCTGTCATCGTCTATCATCCTATCGACATCTTTCCCTGCGAGTCTGCGCCAACTCCAGATCTCACTTGATCCGGAGTCTCCTCCAGACGACACGGTTTTGGGCCCAAAATGGGGCCTTGGTCTCCTACAGTTTATACACCTTCTGCCCGAGCTCTCTGATCTCGAGCTTTGCTTTGAGTATAGGGATGAAGCAGGCCGATTCTCCGAGATTGCCAAGGACCTGTACATCCCGAAACTAGAAAGTATGACGCTTGGCTTGATCGATACAACCAAGGAAGATATCGCAATCTTACTGCTGTGTCATCACAGAACGCTCCGGAGGGTTGTTTTGGAGTCGATTCAGCTTGATGGGGGCCTAGAAGCCTGGCGCTGGCTGATTGAGGTTGTCTGGAGGAGCTTAGAGCTTGATGAGTTCTGTATTCTCTCAAGCTGGGCAGAGAGGAAAGGTGAGGATTTTTCTTCTGCAAAATTAGAGGACACTACAATAGTAGATCATGATAGCTATAGTAAGGTTATTGGAGGATTAATATAGTATCATAATTGAGTTACCCCATTGATATATCTAAAGGTAGCTAGTTTAATTTATCCACTTATCTGCTTACGTTATTGTTTTTATTTTTCACCGGAGATCATGGACTTGTACCTTCCTTGGTAGTGGTTTTATCGTCACCAGCACAACTGTGTATTTCTTCCCCTCTACCAGACAAAGTACAAGCAACGGTGCCGTGACTGACATGGCATTTAGTAAATAATATTAGAGGGCAAGCAATAGTAGGCCATTAATGGACTATGAGTTGACGCGGTAGTGCAAACCATTTTGGAGCATAACGGCAAGGTTCCAACTATCATGCTAGAATTTGCTACTAGTCTGCCAATCTCCATCTATGGATGTTGGCCAATGCCAGTTAAATCTGACGTTAAAAAAAGTTCCAGTTTGCGGCTATCAATCAGATTACTGATTTCCTGATCGCCCATATTCACCAGGTAATCTAATGGCTCAAGCTTCTCACACACACACAATAGGACAGACTCTGCTCTCCGCGAAAGTGTTCTACCTACCCTGTAATCATCGATCATCCCCATAAAGCCCAGCGAAACTTGGAGCAGACACATTGTGTACGGAAACACGAGGCTATCGAATCTTTGAATTGACATGCACCTAGCACTGGCTATCACAAATTGTACAAGACCACATGTCCGTTATCAATAGACGCCGAAATCATCCCGCTGAATTGTCACTTTCCCAATCGAACTGCACTTTCACTAACGCCATCAACCCACAAACATTCTTCAAAATGCACTCCCTACCCGTTCTAGTACTGAGGTCGAACCACTTTGTGGCCGTAATCCTGAGTGACTGCGACGGTATAACCCCGAGTTTCAACTCCTCTATATAGCCAGCCTCCATATCGAACTGAAGAAAACACACATAGTTCCGTGTAGCGTTTATGATGGTCACACTACTTAGTCAGTCGCTAGATTGACGAAGGATATGTGTACACACCTTCCGTCCTGGAACTCATCCAGTGGATCAACTGCTCTTGCCAAGATAGCTTCACATGTCATCTGCGACAAGCACTCGTCCGAAATCACTGGCTTGCCCTCAATCATCTCAAGAGTTCTCTTAGCTTCGTGTAGCGCACCCATATTCCTTACGGCTGTAAATCGGCGGTTCTCCTCTTCCACCTCCAGAAAAAAACCCATCATTATCTGTGGCCGTAACTTTGCCGCCCAGGTCTAGAACCTGCAGACTACCGCTCAGCGAATATCTTGGATCTCACCTGATCTCGTATGTTATGGCGATCTGAATGGCATCTCGATAAGCGCGAGGGATGGTCGCATCATCGATCCCTTCATACGCGAGTAGGTGTGATAGCCTCTGCTCTGAGTCGTCGGGCTCACCTAAGTTGCTAAGCCAAGAGCGTCGAAAGTCAGCGGAGAACAATTATGGTATGAGACCCTCCAACCCGCTCTTCAAGGTCTGGGGTGCCAACTGCTGAGGAAGGTGAAGGTAGATGCCAGTGTGCTGCATAGGTGAGGGAGTGCGCCATGGCCAAAGATCAGGCCAGAAGAAAGCACCAGCGTGATAATAGCGAGGGCACAGTTTCCCCTTGTCCGACTCCACGATTACGTGCGGCGACGTTGCTACTACTGCGTTCTGTTGGTGATGACATTGTTGGCGATTGGTGGGTCTTGTGTGATTTCTCGTAGGACAGGCAGTCGGTAATTACACCTTTGGTTGGGCGACTGAAGAGAGTGAAGCTGAGTTCGAGCGCCCTGAAACGGCACCGGAATCCCGAAAACTCGTAACACAGTACTTTGTTTGAGTCGGTAAGCATAAAACCCCAGCAGCCAGGCCCAAGAATTCTTATTCCAAATTAGAATCTTGGGTGTGACTACAGCGCTATTGGTGTAGTCGTTGACATCTGCCATTTGGTTGGGTTGGTGTTGATAAAAGAATAGTCTTGTTGGAGCCGCGATCTTGAAGATCAGGGGTATTTGTAGTGTTGGGTTAACCTTTCTTGGCCGAAAGATCGGAGACATCCTCTTATACACCTCTAAGGCCGGCCAAAGAGTCATCATCTAGGGTTTCCTCTTATCAGCTTTGTGCTGTAGAAATTGGTCAGACATCTTTAGTATAATATCTAAGTTGTGAGCGAGATGTGTTATTTGCGGTTCAGACTTGTGGCTGAGAGCTTAAACTAGCCGACAGAACTTGGTTATCTACCGCACAACTTGGACCGTACAGTTATGATAAAACGTAATAGAACAGTGAAAGAAAAGTCTACTGAGTGGCCACCCGTGCGATCATAGCGCTGATAACTTGAAAGGATACAAAGCCCAAAATTACCACTGAAGTACGAGACACGTTAAGCATAATCTTAAACACAAAACGCTTTCAAGGCTATCTCGATGCAAAAACATCACTATGGAAGGCTTTGGCGGGCCTTGGAGCTCTAGTCCTCCAGATGGACCAATGCCCCTGACGACTGTTGCTTGTGACAATTTCAACAAAATCAGGATCAAAAACCCCGACAAATGCATCCTCATCTCATCTTTTCAAGCTAGTCCCTCTGGATTTAGATGACCTCTGCGACCATCTCCATCCTTTGCATACTTTCAATCCAAAGTTCGACAGCCCAACTCAACTTAAATTCTTTTCCAAGGCTCTGCCTAAATCCATATCAATTCAATATCCAAGTTTCTAATACCATATTCCGCACAAAATCTTGAGGTATACTGGAAAAGACTGTCATAGAACAACTGAAAAATTATTCCCTGACACGGTTGAAGCTTTTCTCGTTGACTCGGGTATGCAGCCGAATTTTGAAGATATGTCCTTTGTATTGTAAATCCAATTCATTCAAACTATTTAAGGAAAGTGACGACGCACATGTCAACTCTTCAATATCAATCACCGGAACTTCTGCATTCTGTAGAGTTGGGTAGCCGTGGGTCTCGATGATCCACTCGATATCAAGTTTTAGATCCTTGTGGCGGTCTTGACTCCCAGCATGAGAAACCGAGTATTCGATGTAAAGCTTCAATGGGCCAATAAGGATACACAAGGCATTATCTGAAGGGATGCAACCAGAGACTATGTTACCGCATCGAACCGCTTGTTTCTGATGAGTATCGCTTTCTTTGCTGGAAGACGATGATGCTTGACTCTGACCCTCAGTTGGAGTTGGTGGTTTGATTTCCGCGATCCATGTTTCAACACCACCAGAGGTAGAACATTCTGGAAAGTCTCCGTCATGCTGCGAGTATACATTCGGGAGAGCGGCTGTAATCTGATTTACTTTCTCATCGACCGTTCTTTCACGAGGTGCGGATTTAGTGTCATTGACCCCATCCACAGTGTTGGGGCTGATTAAGGACGGAACTAAAGTCGAAACCGACCGGCTCATTGTCAAAATTGTACTTTCTCGAGGGTCTGGTAGCCTGAACTTTATCTTCTTTCTCAGCAATTCCCTAATGCTGCTTCTGACCTGTTCCTCTAAGGCATGACTAAGATTCCTTAGTGTTTGGTCTTGCTCAGATACTGTTGGTAAACGCCAGCCAGGGTATAGTCTTCCATGGCATTTTGGGCTGTGGAGCTTCGTGATGGCGGTGATGAAAAGGTCGCAAAGATAGCAAGCATCCTTATTTGAACAAACGACGCGAGGTGGCCGCGCTAGGCAGAGTCTTTCGACATGATAGAATAATTGTACTTCTGAGTGAATTTTTGCTCCCTGGAGAGCTTGCCAGACATGCTTGGAGAACAGGTTTTCAGCCTCCTCCTTGCCGAGCCGCAGCAATTGGTAAATTCTGTCAGGATTGACAGAAATTTTGTGTTTATTAACGATCCAGTGTAACGTCGCGGATAAAGAGGGCGAATATTCCTCGATTTTTGCTTGAGAAAACATTTGTGGTTCAAGGGTGACAGGGACAACTTCTGCTCTTCGGAGGACCGGAAAACGCCTGGCCATACGATAAAGACGTCTAGCAGCCTCCTTATATCTGGCCACTTTGCAGATGATGTTATACAGACTTGATCTCAGGTTGGGGTGCATGAGATTATTTGGTATGCAATTGAGAAGGTCGCTAAGCCAGTGAACCCTCCATAACTTATGAAAACCTTCCACAAGTTCTCGGAGCCGAACGACAGTTTGGTGCTTGGTCCAGGCGACGATGAGCTTAATAGCTTCATTCGCTTTGGTTTCGAATAACGCTGCGGAATCCACCAATTCGCTTCGGCTCAATATCCTTCCGCGTACGTTTCTTAAAGAAACCACAGCCAGCTTTAAGGTTTCGACAATTGGTTTTTTCATCTTTTGTTTGTGGTTCGATCGAAGATTCAGCCGACCAAGGATGCGTTCTGCACACATACCTATGATCGTAGCAAAGACATTTTCAACCGTGCCATCGTCACCGTCTGCTATTTAGCTGTTAGCATATGATACTTTCCATAGTAACGTGGCGGAAACCAGTTAATCGACCGAGGCTATGGGTGGTCTATTATACGTACTCTCTGTGAATCGCAAAAGTGATGCAAGTATCTTGCTCAACGCGTGGGTCACTTCCATGAGATGGACGTTACTGTCATTGTGACTGCTCTTATTCACTGCTATATGCACTTTCAGAGGTTGATTATCTAGAGTACTCTCGATGCATAAGGCAGGGATTCGATTCGGATCATCCCGAATGCCAGAAAGGAAAGCTAGAGTACTCGCAAGTCCCCGCTCCTTTTTAAACGGCAAGCATCATATTATGGTGTACTCAAGCATGTGAACCTGAAATGTGTCGTATTTCAACTTCCGCCCAATCGAATTTCCCTATTGTTCCCTATGTCTCTCCACTTGCTCTTGCATATGGAAGCACCTTTGCTTCGCCATGATAAAGATGCAGCAGGATATAACCTATGGATATGCAAGTTCTGCCGACAGTCTTTTTCATGAGCTTCTATCCTGAGCCTGATCAGTGCGGCGTTTGAGTATCAGCACTAAAGTGACTTGGGAGCTAGCCTAGATTAGGCGTCAAGGCAGCCTTACAGGGTACGTCAAGACTGATGTCTCTCAAACCCCGCTCTGTTCGTATGCTGTAGATGCGGAGGTATTGCGATATTATTTTAATTGAAAATGTTCTGTCGGGCTTCATGTTGTGCAATGTTGAATCAACAAACAAGTGAAGCGGCAAGAGGCGGGGTTCGAATGGTCTTCTGGAGGAAAGAGAAGAGTGGCAGCAGTATGCCGCATTACAGCTCAAAATAAGGCAACCTACTCCAACACGGCCATGTCGGCCGCATGAAAACACGGCCGGTTACACAGCTTGGCGATAATGTGACTTCTGCTATTCTGTGCTTTCTCAACCATTCACTCTTTTCGAGATTTAAGTATCCTGGGCCCGACTGAGGATTAGAACTAATTTCATTCCAATTCTTCGAGCATCTAGGCTCGAACAGTTGTCACCCTCGCTGAGTCCCGAGTTGGCAACCGCGATCGTCAGTTTTTCTTCTTATCATCTTTTCATCGTGTCACGAGACATCGCTTCGGACAAGATGACCTTCCGCTGCCATTTGGGGACCCACGCAGACAATTCCAACATCCTTATTCGTAGCTTACAGAAATGTCATCATGTATCAAGAAACTTACAAATATAGAACATTTATAAGACGCTGATACCCGGCCCATCCACGACAATGTTGATACTCTGAACGCTTTGTCTGCGAATGAGGTTGAGATAACTCTAACTGAACTTGTAACCTCTAATATATACGGAAAGCTCTGCTGAAGGCATTTATGAAATCTCTAACTAACATGTTAATAAGTTCCAGCTATTTCCATTTGACGCATCCGATTTACTTGCCCATTTTGGGAATGAATCTTTTGATCTCATAGAGGCAAATCTCCGCCGTGGACTAAACTTATGCTAGCTCCATTCAACTTGGATATTGGCTCTAAAAAGGTCTCTAATATCTCTGAGAGTGGGTATCCTCGTTGCCCATCGCACAATCGGCCTAATGCCCCAATTGCTTTATCAATCCTCACGCAACTCTCATGACGTTATTCAGGAATGTTGTCGATGTGAATATGACCGATGCATATCAACGGGCCGATGCAACTGTGCAAAGCCCGCCAACTAAGCGTTTTCTCAAATACCTCCCGCCTGATTACTCCCCAACCGGCCACTATGATCCCAGCGTCATCAAGTTTTCGTATGCTCTTGCTTGTGTTAGGGCCTACAACCATATATTTGATAGGTGAGTAGTAAGGGCCCTTGTCCTCCTGGATGGATTCAATAACGTCCATTTTGATTATGCCAGAAGGGTCGTAAGAATGTTTCAATTTTTTCGCTTCCCCAATCCCCGAGGGTGGAGATGAAAGAACAGCATAATATCGTTGCAAAATAGCTTTTCAGCCTAATGCGCGAGCTTGACAGAAGACGTAATGGAGGAATTTGATTTCATGATGATAGAAGGTATGAGCGGAAAGGCACGTTACATGGCATGGAAGAGAGTTTCGATGTAGCACAAGAGGTTGGAAGGCAGAAGACATACTAAATTTTGGTAGAATATGGATAACATTCCATTCTTCACTTACTTGCACATTGCCCTCAAGACTCCGTTGAGCAAAAATGGGTAATTCGCTTGTTGCTGCATCACGGAGACCCTGCAGAAAGACCTCGAAACCTTCCGGACTGCCCTGTTGCCAGTCGGACAAACTATTCTTGAGGTTCCTCAGATCGGCAGCCGTAGCTCCTGTAATCCGAACAAGGACCGCTTTTGAGCTAGTGCTCTCATCCAGCATCCCGGCCACAATGTCCCGCTTCGACAAGGAAGGGTCGGGATAAACACCAATCTTTGCGCAATTTTCCACGATCGTCTCGTATGACTTCTCGACCTCAGCATCGGTGATTTCCCTGAGGCCTGACCATCTGCCTGCGCTCCATCGTCCTGCAAATCCTCCACCCAAACCTCCGACCAGACGTCCTAGTAACCCGCCGATCGGACCGCCAACAGCGGTGCCAGCCTCCCCACCCTCCCGCGGAACTGACCATGCTAAGGCCAGTGTTTTTTCCGAACCGTGACCAGTCCCCTGTAGGTGCAAGGCTGGCCATGTTGAATAGCGAGCCGACAATAACCCCCACGACGGCGCCGTGACCGAAAATCCGATGATCAATTTGATATGAGCAAGCTGAAACCGCGCTACCGTATGCGCCGCTGATGCATAGCTTGAGGAAGTAGTTCCGGAAGTCTGCATCAAAGAGGGTTTTGATGTCAAACAAAGCTGTTTCTGCCATATTAATGCCTGCTGCGTTAACAGCATTGCGCACGAATGTCGTCCTCATGAAACTATCTGCATTCATGTCTGCCGTTGTCTTGGGGATGCCGATCTTTTGAGATGCTTTGAGAATAGCTTTGTGATACTTTGAAGATTTGTCAAGGAGCTCACTTTCCAGGGCACCCAGCTCTCGGTTGTTCAGTTTGTGCATATGCAAAACTCCCTTCCACGCCTTCGCACCGTCTCCATAGGCTTCAAAAGGCTCAAAGACCGCTGCGCCTGTCCCAAACTGCAATGCCATGTCCACTTCTCGGTTGGCTCCGTGTCCTAGAAAGGTGGGAGCTACCAGCTGGTGAAAATGAACTCGGTGCTCCTGTTGCCATCGGTTATTTACCGTCTGGACATGTTTTGCACTTAATGGAGGACTTGGTTTGCTGAGCATCATCGTAAGACTGATAGTCTCCTGATTGACTTGCATGACAGATTGGATCTGTTCCACCGTGAGTCTGGACAACAGCGTCATCGCCTCCTGGAGCTGCTCCTTGCTCATTTTGTATTGTAAAGAAGAAAAAGAAAAACGATAGAAAAGCAAGTGGAATCTTTTGGGTTTGAAGAGCGCATTACGCCGTAGGATTCTGAAGCAAAAGAGAAAAGAGGTAGTTTATCGTGGCAGGTAGTCATCCACTTGATGATTGGCCTGAGCTCCCATTTGGGCATCAATGCTTCGTGCCTGTGCGCATATCTGATTGGGTGGCTGGTCGTTAGACATTGACGCAGGCAGGAGGCCGACCAAGCGGGGTAGGTTGTCTGCTGTCCTCGGTGTGAGGTATGTAGGTTTTGGTTTGAATAATATTTGGTAACAAGGAGCCAGCGAACCAGGCAGATCAATCGCACAATTATAGGCGATAGCTGATGGGCGGAGTAGCCGGTTCAATTGGCGGAATTAAATATCCACTCGTGCGCTTGGTATTTGCGGTTGGACTTTTATCAGGATAATGTGGTTACAGCCAATGAGCAAAGGTGTAAATCGTTAACGATCATGAATGAAACCCCCCTGAGACTGTAAACGTATATCACTGGATGAGCCGATTCAGTGTAGACTCCAGTGTTCCTCGACATGAGCATCCAATCAGTTATACCAACGGTGATATTAGGTAAACGAAAAAATTAAGGGGCTCCTTCTCGAATGTACATGCCTTTACAAGTTATCTCTGGCAAAGTATGAGCCCTCTGTTGGGGCCTCAATCACCGCTGCCAATATACTAGGGATGTTCAAAGATACAGATATGAACTGCTTCCAGTATGTTTGGGAGAGGAAAACATAGTCTTTGCAAAACTCAGGTGCCGGTTGCATATCGCACCCTCGGTCTTATGCGAAAGTCTGAAGCCCCTTGCGATCACTTACGGTCATGGGGACTGAGAGCGCTTACATGGTCTATCAATACTCGGGGCTGCACGCATACTGCCTCTTCTTATCCTAGATAGAGGGCACCATTTGATGCGCTTTAAGCAAAGAAGAGATAGGTAAAAATGGAAAGCAAAAAAGAAAAAGAAGGAAAAGGCAAGCAAAGTGCCGCGCGGGAAAAATCAATTCATGGCCGAAAACCCTGTCCCGTTAACTGATTCTTGTAATACTTAACTTGCGCCATGAGGGGAAGCATAAAAGGCGCACCAATTAACCAAGTTGTAGGGCTCTCACCTCACTGTGAATACAACCCTCCTTCTCACATTCTAAATTCGATTGATCCATTCTAACTGTCGACTATGGGAAGGTTGCATAGCCTGGGGGACCGATATAAATTTTGTCTTTACTGAACTTATCGCGCTAGTCAAGAGGCCTTGGACCATCGGTTTCCCACTGTACACTAGTCTTCCTACTCAGGTAACAGCCCTTGTTCGAAATAGGAGCAATGTCTCGAGTATCCACCACCTTGTTGTTAGAGATGCTTGTATCGTGCACAGGAGTCTAAAGGAATGGAGCCTGACTTGTGACGGAAGGCGGATAATAACCCTGCGCCTCGTACTCTGGTTCTATGAGGTCCTCGTGATACACCAACTGCTCCACGGCCAGGTAATCGACGAGGATCCGGGACTTGAGCCACTCAGAAACAAAGTTAGCTTTATTGCCGTCCCGGCTAGTAGCGATAGGCACGAGTTTCCGGGTGGTATTCCTCCTGCTCGCACCTGTGGAAATGGGATTGGCGCCATTCTGTACATGTTGCTGGCGTCGATTAGTTCGATCTTCTTCGAGTTGACGAGAGACAGGAAGATTGTAAAGATAAGGATCGAGAGCCTTGACGAGTGAGAGGTGAGAAAAGATGGTAAGAGAAAGAAATATTATCATCAGAAAAGCAGGTCCTGCGGCTTTGGAAACGATGAACATTCCAACGAGGCACATCTCGGCTACGTAAACGCCAAATAAAAGCTGTTTCAGAGCCCGAGGATAGATCAAACCATCGGTGTCGACAGTGGTATCTGCAACATACAGTACATTGTAACGGTACGCGAGATAGAACAAACCCATGCTGATAGTCGACCAGAATAGAAGAAAGGGGGCGATAACAGAATAAATAATACCTGAAAGAAAGTTAGCTGAAGTAAGCCGTAACATCTAATTCGTTTCTCACTAATGACAGCCATGTTGGTGTAAATAGGCATGAGGCTCCCGAAAGAAATAGTACTGAGTGCCGTCCCCTTGCCGCACATAGTTCGTGGAGTCATGTTGGTGAATCTGGATGAAAGTGTGAACATGACGAATTCAAAAACCTGAGTCACTACGCCGGTGGCGATGGTGAGACCTTGAACAATGAAAAACGAAATGTAAAAGTTGGAAGCGGTAGGGATCGAAGATGAAAGCATGCCAAAGACGTCGTTGGGATTCCGAAGGAGCGTCACAAGAGATGAAACGAAACTGTTGGAAAGCGTCTGGACCAGGAATACTTGGAGGACTTGAAAGATGAAGTAGGCGTTCTGGGTGAAGAGCTCGGCTTGTGACGCTGAAACACAGCCAGACCACCTGGCACAGGTACGTATGAACACTGGCACTGATGACATCAGAATAGATAGCGCGATGGAAGGTAGCAAGCCAGAAACAGCACCAAGGATAACCTAAACGGTCGGATTAACACAAGGATAGAAAGAAAGACGTCTGCCAGATTTACCTGTGGAATGTTCTGTATCCATGTTAAGCCTGGTAGCCATTTGATGGTATTTACTTGGGCAATGATACCAACAATAGTCACAGGAAGAGCCCAAAATACAACAAGAACAGTAATTGCAGTGTAAATGACATATCGCCGTATTGCAACCTGCCACCATGGATAGCTAAGGTTCTTCCAGATGACTTCGTTTGGCTTTATGCCGATGAATCGGGGAGACATTTGAAGCGGGCAGTGGTGTGTCGTGGTTTGACAAGCAACCTGCGCATCGTGTTGAGTAGAGAACTCGACGAAAAAAGCAGTGTGTTTCTCATAATCCCCAGTGAGCCAGTTATACTGAGCGCTCTGGGCTTCGGGGATGAGGTCCTTGAGTTTTTCTCGACACCATTGGATGGTATCGACTTTTTCGCCGATAAGCCCTGAAGGGCCTGTTCGGTGGGTTGGTCGCTTTCCAGATTCAGGATTGGATGTGCTGGTAGTTACCTTGTCAGTCTCATGACCAGTCTTCAATTCATATTTGCGCTCCTTGTGACGCAGTTTGATCCACTCAGTTTCCCCTCTCTCAAGCTTCTTAACCACGTCGTCTCGCTCTTGGATGATCTTATCTAGCTGTTTGGTGTCTCCAGCGATCCAAACATTCTTGACAGAGTTGAATAGGCTACGTATATGGTCCTCGTTGAGACACTCCTTGGGCACTGAAGTAAACAAGACAGTACGGGACGAGATGCGCTTAGCATGTCGTGGGGTCAGCAAAAAGGCTTGCCGCAGGTTTATGTAGAAATGTAACTCGCGGATAATGGCGTACATCACGAAGGTATATACGACCCAGGCCACAAAACAATGGGCGTACAATCTGTTCCTCTTGGCTGAGTCTTCAATGTTAATATTGCTGTAGGAAAGGATCTCAAGTTGCTTCTTCCCATTACCGCCTGTGGCATTAAGTGGAAAGAGAACTGGCCATGTAACGCAGAGGGTAAAAAGACAGAGGGTGCAACAAACACGAAGGAATCTTATAAAAAGGTATGAATCTAGACTTTGACGCCGGAGGGCATACGCATCTGGTACTTGCCAGAAAGCTTTTATCCAAGAGAAGAATCCGTTGGGCAGCGCGGGACTGCGTTCACTGAGATATTGTGAGAATCAATGTTCAAGATGACAAGGCTGTCTCACGACGTACTACTCCCGCAAAGTGCCTGGACATGTTCGAGGTGCGTAGAAACGCGGATTCGAAGTACGGAGGATGAGGAACACAATAATATAGATCGTCGAAGTGGCAAAAACCGGTACTAGAGTAGAGACCATACCTAACTTTTTCTTAGTCTTGCTTTACATAGTAAGAGTAGACCAAATTGCAAAACATCAGCCGCCAACTAGCCTCCTTAATTCATGCTGTGACATACCCATTAGGGACATAGGCTCCGCATTACTTGCTACACCCTGGTTAGGGTCAGTCAAGTTGTTCTCTAGGAATTTGATGAGGCTTTCCATTCCAATGCTGTCCACGGACATTTGATTTCATGTGGACAGTCAACAAACATCCGGAAAGCAAAGATCGCCGTACTTATTGCTGAACCCCAGTACTTTGGTTAGAGGATGCTAAGCTAGAATCGTATACTCTATTCTAGAAAATGCGGAGAAAGGTATATATAGAACCTTTGTACTAAAGGGCTTCATGGCTTTACACAACGTTGGGACGCCTAAGAATAAGACGAAAACTATCCCGTATCCTCTATTCCTTTTCCTACTTAGATTTAATTAGGCTCATCAATCCTTGTTCTACAAACCAACCACTCGTCCACCAGTCGAGGAGTCAACTAGTGATGTTCTACTCATTGTCTCCTCCGTTTCTTTAAAGGTCTGAAGATTCATCCCCATTCATTTCCCGTTAATAATATCAACTCTGAAAGAGATGCGCTCCGCAGGCTATATCGCGATCTTAGGTGCCGCCGCCGCCATAGCCGTTCCCCACAATAGCAACTTCTGGAATGACAACAAGCGTTACGAAATAGTTACGAAGTTCGAATACGTCACACACTATCTGACCGGTGGTGGAAATGATGCTCCCGAGACTAGCTGCATTTCTCAGCCTCAGGAATCCAATTTTGAGAAGCAGCCTGACGTTTCAGGAGAACACATTACCACTGCCATCTACACCACAAACGTCCAGCCCGTCAAGAGGCCAAAGCATGCCCCCAACCAAGATTCTGTTTCCGACTTTGGTCCCAGCGACGGTCTCTCTGCCGATCAGCAAGAGGCCGTTAACCTCCACAACGAGGCTCGTAAAGCCGTGGGCAACAGCCCTCTTTCTTGGGATGACTCACTCGCCGTGGGCGCCCAGGAGTGGGCCGATCATCTCGCTTCCATAGGCTTTCTCCAGCATTCGAAAGGTGACCACGGTGAGAATCTCTACATGGGTACTACTGTTAGTCCTTACTCCGTCTCCACCAAGGCCTTCCTAGCCGAGAAAAGCCAATACAATGGTGAGGCCATATCAGGCTCCAACTACCTGAATTTTGGACATTACACCCAGTGCGTCTGGAAGGACACCACTAAAATCGGCATGGCTGTCTCCAAGGACAGCAGAGGCGTCTCCTGGGTCGTCTCCCACTACCAAAGGCCTGGTAACATGCAAGTCCCCTAGAAACCTATTTGCATCCAACGCTCGCTAATAATCCTCCAGTATCGGTGAAAAGCCCTACTAAAGCACAAATACCGGTATGGCAGGATGTTTCAATCTAAACACCGCCAATGACTGAGTTCTGGCCCAGGAATTGAAGGTTGGACTTCATCGTCGTTAGCACTGAAATGTAGCGTTAGGTCCATCCTTCGAACACTCCCGCATGAGATTATGTATTCAGCCAGCTATATCTGCAGACATGTAGCCTTCGTTTGTCTTCATCCGTTAGACTTTTGCTTACTGGCACGATACCCTGACTGAAACTGTCTGTCCTGTGAGCCTGTGTGAATGTTTGCCAAGTACCACCATAGGAACAAAGATGTCACAACTGAAGTAATTTCTGAATGAAATATCCTCTGGACCGCCTCCAGCTATTGCTGAAAATTTGATGATAAAATTTGAAAACTTGTTGCGACCAGTCGTGAGACCCGAGATGGAGCCATACGTGTTGATCAGGCTTCAGAGCGTCCACGCCTCGGGAAAATACAGAAAGTCTGTGGGTCAGTGTCGTCCTACAAAATGTAGAAATAAAAGAAAACGTGGACACACGAAGGCGATGGGCCAGAATGAAACGTGACAGTTCGAAGGGTTTACGTAAAGAAAATAACCCTAGTCATAGAGAGTCTTAAATTGTTTGTCGTGGCATGTCATCTGCGTGAAAACCCTTCATTGATGGCGTGAAAAGAAAGAAATCTGTTCAAGAGACATAATAAACACCAGCTCAGAAAAACCCCAATACACAAAGACGAGATGGACCTATTTTTGCAGCTAGTGGCTGAACCGTCAAGAGAACGTGGTTGAGGCTGGTCGGTGCAAAGAAGAATATGCAGGAACTCTGTAGGTAATGGAAGGATCTATTTTCGATACTGCATGTAGATACAGACTTTGACAAGAACACTTGGCTCAAGTACACGATTACCAAACGGCAGTGCTGAGGGAGGGCCGGAAATAGTCTATTCCCCCCTTAGATGGGAATACCAGCCAATCGTAGGGTTAGGAATTACTCACATAATCTCCTACGTCGGCTGATTCTCGCAGTGAAGATTGTAAGCCGTTCTACTAAGGGCTACTGATGACAAATGGGTTGCATTAGCCTATATAGAATCTGCAAGTCAATCGTTTACTACAGTCCAGAAACAAAATATTTGTTGAGCCTTTGTTTCTCAAATTCGAGTCTGCAGCGGTACGAAACAACATTGAAGCCGCATTAATATCATCGTCCTGATCTAAGATAAGACAGATTGACCGGAGAGGTTCGTTTGTAAAACACGCTATCTTTCTTTCCTCTTCTCCAGTAAAAGAAGCAGCTTTTTCTAGAGTTGGGAAATCCTGGAAGACCAATGGACAGTCGCCTCTTGGGTAGCTATACCGGCCTTGCGCCATGCAAGTGTCTCGTTCTTATGGGTTACCGTAAGGTACGGAAGATCATCAATGTATCACACGGAGTCGATAGACGTGAATACTTCTTCGACGATTGAGACTCTCAGAAAAGCTTCCTCAGTTGTATTAAGTTTTCTGACTGCTATTCTGTTCTTACCAGTATAGTATGTTTATCACTTGGGCGCTGTGCGGCGATTCAGTTCAACGCGACCAGGGCTTTGACAAAAATATAGACCCTTCTCGCATCAGGGGAGGTTGCTTGATCGACATGTCGTTGTTCGGAATCATCAGGCTTTTAGGTAAATACCTCTTCTGGGTGACAGTCTGGACAGGTCATCGGTGAGCCAAGCTCCTTTCAACCTCATATTCTTCCCTTACCTTACTACATTAGCACTGTCAGTGCTCAGTATGTTGAACGGCGTTATCAGCTTGTATTGATATTTCTGGAACAGATATAGATACGGTATTACTCGAAGAGTGGTCAAGAAGAATGATAAGAGAATAATGGATTCAACTGATGATGATGATTGATGACGAAAGCACCATATGTCTTGTACTGTACAATCGAATCTACTGGGCCGAACCAAATACCAAAAAAAACCAGCTTTTTACTTCTGACATCCTGATGTCCTACGGAACTAGCTTCACAATAAGTCTTATGATATTTTTGGTAGAAATTGCTTCATTGAACTTATTTTTCATCCACCGCTATACTTCTCCTCATTGAAGTGGTCACCTGCGGCGAGGTCTGTGTGCACTAAATAGAGATAAGAGATGAGGATACGGAGTAAGAATATACGCGTCGTGCCCGGAAACTATTCTGCGCTACTCGCGGCGACAATTCCCTCCATGCTAACGTGAATGACCGGGAGTTCTTGAGCTGTGCTGCTAGCTGCATATAAAAGTCGGTGCATGGGTCAGCTCGACATCTGTTTTAGATTGCAGAAGATTTCGTGGCAACCGTCTGCATCATCAGAATGCCGACCTATCTCTCTGACGTGGCCGGCGAGATCCGCAATAAGGTTTGTGAGGAACTTGTATCAGCCTCCGAACGTATCATTATTGAATCAGGACCGCGGCCGCCGCATCTCTATATGGTTACCGCATCACACCTATATTCTTCGATTGTTCTCGTGAATATAGGAACAAACCGGGAAGCAAGCCCTGACTTTACTCGAGCAATCAAGTTGGGTTCGATATAGATTAGCCAGGAAGCATGGAAGGGCATCAAAGAAAGGGTTTGATCTTCTCATATATTAGCCAAATCGGACTCCAGAACGCAGACTTTCTTCGTCACCTCTGCATTCCATTCTCGGCTTCCGGCAATCAATACTCCCCAAGCATAGTGCTTGAAGAAAACAACATGTCCATTCTGAAACTCATTCTGGATAAATATACCGGGATCACTACTCTCAGTTCTGTGTTCGAGACGATCAGCACCGAGATGCTAGCAGTTATATATACGTCCTTCAGTTCTATGCTAACGTTGAATCGATCACTTATGATGGGCTGCCCAGCCACGAGTTGATAGAGAAGATATGCAACTAGGGTTGGACAGTCGACTATAACTATGAGAGCGATGATGATGAAAGATATTACTGGAGGGGATACGATTCTCATTCTTTGTATGACACCGATTGAAATATCCCGCACACAGTCTGACTGAGCAACCTTATCTTTGATTGCTTCTTATGAAATAGTGTCACAGGATATACCGGCTGACCTAGTCTTGATTGTAAACCAACCTACCCAAAAATACTGAGGCCAGTAACTTAGAGTAATGATTCGACGAATCTCCAGCCAGAATCTAATAATTGAAACAGCCGAGGACACTTACAAACCTACGGTTTGCAAACACATTCCTACTGCCAATCAAGCACTTATCAACGTTTACTTGCAAGTTTGTAAGATCCCACGTTCCTAGCATTGCCGGGAAATCTGAAGATAACTGGTGGTTCGAATCCTACAGATCCCAATAACTGTGATCGGCAGTGTATAAGAAGCGTCTTACTCGACCGCCATAGCACACGGTTTGAGAAAATATGTAAAGATTAATGGTTAGAGCTATTCGAAGACTAGTCAAGTTTATATTTCTTCTTCGAGATCTGTTGTCGCTAGTTTCCTTTTTATGTATTCCTGAGCCACTCTGGCTACTTCTTGAATACTCTTGATGTTTTCGTACTTCCCTATTAGCTTAAAACCCCTCCATTTCACGACCTTATGGTCATATCTTTCAAATCGCCATTTTCGGTATGTCGTGAAACGGATGTACACATCAGCGACTCTCTCTTTGCAGGACCCAACTCTGGTCCGGACGTTGTTGAACGGCTTTTGCTTGGACCCCTTGCGCCTCTGGTCACTCTTCGCGTTCTAAAGCATTTGTCAGTCCGCATACTGTTGGTCTGCATATGGTGGACAACCTACTGCTTTAGAGTGAACCATGGCATTAAATCGTATTTAGCAGTGCTTCTGTTATATCGGCAAGGAATACACGATTTGTGGTTAATAAGTGTTGTCCTACTTGACAATTTCTTAAGTTGTAGTTAAACGAGGACTTGCGGACTTAGGCTGCCTGGACGTGGAGCTAATTCTTGATGCCTAATGCCTAAGGCATCACCATATTACAAGCACGTCCCACTCATAATACAGGCTGCGGTGATTACAAGTTATTTTAGGCGGGTGTTGTATAAACCCCAGATCCTCTAATGTCAAAGGTTTTGACAGCATAAAAGGTGAACAATAGATGAATCCCGGAATTTACAGTTGTGAAGCATCTCATCAAATACCTGATTCGTCCATTAGAAGTTTATTCTGGCAGCCCAAAGCATCCAGCAGGCCTACCCCGCAGCTCTAATTTACACAGAAATCGTACCCCCACTGAAAGTTTGGATGCTCCTGTGTAGTGCAAACGGAGTTTTGAGGAAAACCGATATCCCTTAGCTATTCGACCGTCACTTTGAAAACACCTTCAAGACCGCATCATTGCCACATGGATTGCATGGTGTTGCGGATTGGGAATCCTAGGTTGCTTTATGCGTTTCTGGGGGGGCAGATGCTAGATGGCAGGATACATCTTGGTATGACATTGGCGAAGTGGGGCGTTACGGACGAACATTCAGCCGTGAGAGCTTGGCGGGAACAGAACCTGAACCTGATCGTTCTGAGGACCATCCTCCCTTTGAACCACGAAATCCGGTCAATCGTTGCTTGGAAGGCGAGGCATAGTTCAACAACACTGCGGCCTCATATCCGCTTCTCCAGAACTTACATCATCTTAGCGGCCCATCCGCCCCGACACCTGATGAACTGCTAAGAGGTCCAAAGGACACCCCCTCAGCCACTAACGGCCTTTCCCGGCTCCGCCAGTCGAGTGCTGAGTAAAAGTTCAACAACAGATATCACTGGGTGGGAGAGACCGAGAAGTAAACGGATGCGACGACGCAACGAACAGAGCTCCCGTCAGATATGCCACAACTGGGAGGTACTCGGGAAGAAGAGAACAATGAGACGACGGTAAAAATGTTCTGCACACCATCAAGCTCACCTTTTTCGTCACCAAGACGCTTCTTCACGCCTTCTGGATCTTTCGCACTACAAAAACTCGCTGAGCATCGAAGTCGTCGCGCAGAATCGTAGAGATAAATAGTAGAGAAGGATCGCAAGCGTGTGGAGACAGGCATGATAAACCAAGCAATAGTTGAGAGCCTCAAGACCACCACTATAACTCAAGCCTGCACAACCGTACAAAACATGGATCAGCCAAAGCCGCTTTCA
Organism: Fusarium proliferatum ET1; assembly: GCF_900067095.1. Lineage (NCBI taxonomy): Eukaryota > Fungi > Ascomycota > Sordariomycetes > Hypocreales > Nectriaceae > Fusarium > Fusarium proliferatum. The sequence continues at coordinate 214,704 of NW_022194807.1, read as the reverse complement.
TCACTAAAAGACTCTCTACCGCATGGCGAGAAAGACAACTCCTCATCATATGTCCCTCAGGAGGTCGCCGGTCCTGCTGGATCAGAGGATTCAGATGAAGACGCCCGGTTAGACGAGCTGCCCCATGAAGAGCTGATTAACAACGGTATGACCTTTTTCATCTAGAAAGGCTTCCCGTGGAGCCACTCTCATGGAGGGACGGTACGGAGTGAATGGATCATGCGATGTTCTTTCAGTGGGATGGTTTTTAAATACATATTCAAGGGCATAGCCGTGGAGTATCTATGAAGAATTGAGTAGCTGCCACGATCATTCGAGGTCACTCATCTAAGCAATAATGGCCCTAGGTCTATCTTCTTAGAGATTATTGACGGCGTTGCAGCCTTGATATTTGCAAATACCGACATGGCTGAGAGTAGGACCTAATGCTCCACTATGCAGCAGCTATTTTCTCCAGGCCTCAGAAAAGAGAGAAGAAGCAAGAGAAATATCAGTTCTCGGCCATACTTTCTCATCTAAATTATGGTGAAATGGCAACATCATCGCAATTGGAACTGGTAGTACAGTTGGTGTTAGGACAAAACTCCACACGGCCGATTGATATCTTTATTTTCACCGATAACCGCCATTGGTTTCACACGTATTCCTTATGATCCGTGAGAAGACTCACATGCTGTTTCTGATACAGTGATCGATCTCTGGCTTTCTTCAAATATGCTTCCGTTTATATTTTTCTGGCGAGAATTTTCATTGTTTTATCATGACAATCTGGCTGCGAGTCAACATTGTCTATCTTCAAGGTGAACACCATGAGGTTGCAATGCCGGATCCAGATGGCAATCAGAAAGCGATTTGGCAAGCCAATCGCGTAGTGTGCTTAGGTAATTATCTTGATTTGGCTACGGCTCGCCGCTTAAAATCTTTACCCCGAGACTAGATTTCCCTTTCTTCAAGCTGTTATTACGACAATTCTGCTACAGGCAACCACCTAGCTTCTCCCATCATGCAATCCTATATCCAAGTTAAGTACTTTGAGTTATTACGTATACTAGCCGGTTCCCTTATCTGTCTGGATTGCTTATGATGCATGTTAACAAGATTGGGTTTTAAAAAAGAAGTGCTTCTAAGATCGGATGCTACTATTCACTAGCCATCTAAAATACACTTCTATGAATAGTTGCCATATCTGACCGGAGACTATCCCATAACGTGATATAAAATCACTCAATATTCTTCGAAAAACATGACAGTACAACACACACGATGGAATTGTTTGTACTTATCGAACTTGGATACCATTGGTTGAACGATGCTCTTCAGGATTACATCGCCTCTGCGTACGAATGTACTTTTGTAAAGCATACAGACGAACTGCCTAAAGAAGAACATTTGCTTCTTATCTTTTCTCATACGCAGACAGAGAAGCCTATGGTCATACCGACTAATGCAAAAGCTTTATTTAGCATGTATCCATTGACAGATGCTTTAACCCGCAAAGACTGTTTGTCAATGGTAGTCGAGTACTGGGCTGCTAAGAGACCTGGAAGCGTACTATCAGGCTGCATGCCTGCAACGGTCTCCTTTGAGATCGATTACGCTGAATACCTAGACGAAGCCCTCGAAGAATCAGACTCTTATGTGCTTCGCACGTCATTATCCCACAACACTGGACTTGTGCCGAGAGATCGGCAGTGGTGGATCTTGAAACCTGCAATGACTGCACGCGGGGATGGCATTAGACTCTTCAGCGATGAAACCCAACTAAGAGAGAGTTTTGAATCTGTTGAAGACGATGACGACGAAATCTCAGAAGATGGAAAGGCCAAGTTTTCTAACCACGCACTAGCAAGTGGAACAGTACCCTCATCCTGCCTGCGACATTTCATCGCACAGAGGTATATAAGTAATATTCCCCGATTGGACAACAGGAAATTTCATATACGAGCTTACGTTCTTGCCGTTGGTCGATTGCAAATCTATTTGTACCAAGAACTGCTGGTCATTTCAGCATCAGAGCCTTATTGCCCTCCCTGGGAGTCTACAAGCAGAGGATCAGCACTCACCAATACACATTTACACGGCACATTTTGCTCAGAGTCAGCGAGGCGAGGTTTCTGGACACTACCTGATGATCTCTTCGGACAGGACGGGTCATGGAAAGACCGAGCTTACTTTCGTATACAACAAATTACTGGAGAATGTTTCTTGGCAGCAGCGACTATGAATACTAACATCGCTCTTCATCCCGATTGCTTCGAGATCTTCGCTCTGGATTTTCTGATAGATCAAGACGAGCATGTGTGGTTGATGGAAGTAAACTCGGGACCGGGACTATCAGCTGAAGGGATCGGTTCCCGAATTGCGAAGGGTTTTTTCAAGGCAACAGCCGATGTCCTATTACAGAGTGAGTTCGGTTTACGACCACGATACAGCAATGAGGAGTCTATGGAAAAGGTTCTTGACGTAGCGCTTCCGAATCAAAGATTTGCGCCACTGAAGGAAGTTTAGACAAGTCATTGAGCATTATATAAGCATACGTAACTATAAATTGACCATATACCTCCATACAAATCAATTGGATGCTAGCAAAGGTAGGGCGGTTCAGGTCTATTGTTCCATTACCAAAGAATAAACCTCTCTGCCAAGTCTATGTGTAGGATGTGTGAGCTGAGCGAGGTGAGAATGTTAGATTTTGTTCTAAATGTTTTGATTGGCTGGTCGATTCTTCCACGTGGAAGTGAGAGGCGTGAGTACTTCTGAACCTGCATAGCAATGCAAACCAGATTGGCTTTACAAGGCCTCTTTACTGACGGAATGATCCACGAAGCAATGCATGATGTCTTGTGAGCCCGAAACGCTCGGTTCTCCTACAGTGCTAGCTTTAATTCTGAACTCTCCATATTATCCGGCAAATCCCCTACGGTAGTATATTCATCTGCATAAATGGCAGACAAAGCACTTGGAAGACAATTTCTCAGCTCCTCCAAGCTCACACACATAAGGCCTTCCCTCCGCCAATACCCGCCTACTTGGGCTTAGTTCGCGATGGCGTTAAAAGACTCGACACGAGTGTCTTGTAGGAAATAGTATTCGTCTTGCCCCAAATCTGCTTATAGCTGTTAATTCATTGGGCAACTGCCTCTTATGAATCCCATGGCTTTTTCGCCTGCGGTATGTCTTGCGGCGAGGAAACTCGATGTTTCCATCGATAACGTTGCCAGGGATCATATACTTTCTGCATAGGATGCCCATGGAATCATTCATCACGACTTCGTCTCTTCCGGATGGGTGATAAAAATACTTGGTAGGCGTAGTCCCGCTAATGATCTCCACTATGAGTTCACACGCCACGACGTCCCACAAATATAGCTCTACATGAATTTAATGATGCAGTCACATAAGAAGGAGAAGAGTTCTGGGGTCTATCACAGCTGTATGACAAGAGGATCAAATAATCGACCTAGCTAGCCCGCACAACAATCCTATTTATAACGAGACATATTGCTCAAGTAGAAATACTTAAGGATGACTACATTCACCTCCAACTGCTGACTCAGAAGGAGCATTGATCTACCTATTTTTGTATGTATAGCTTATATAACTTCATACAACTTTCTTGTTGGTAAGAGTTTACGTGGGAATGAGGAGATATCTTGCTTGCTTCTTGCCCATCCACTTACTCCAGCTACAGCCGTCACTGCTTCTGTCCTTGAAGCCTCGGTTGCCTCTCGCCTCAATCGCCGCTCGTAATATTGTAGAGCTCTCTTGGCAGCTATAAGTATTATTTCGTTGATTGGTCTTCGTTATGTAAAAGTAAGGGCTACGTACCCAAGTCTCGAGCCTTGGCTTTTGTTTCGGCATCAACCCAGGAATATTGGACAGCGCGCTCAGGGTACCGTTGGGCGATACCAAGGGGACCCATGCATTTTACCAGATGACCGCGGTCACAAATCTTCAGGTTGATATATCGTGGCTGAAGGTCGTCCTCGTTGCTGAAACATAGCCAGCCCTCCGGATCGCACATAGGTACGCGCTGACCCATACGATAGTACCAGGCCTGAAGACCTGAGACGCTACGTTCGGGAATGTTGCCAAAGAGTTTGGCAAATTCCTCCTTGATGCGGTGCCACTTCATCTTTTTGTCCTGCGAGGCGTAAATGATGTAGTCGCCCTCCTCTGTCGTGTATTTCTGGTTGACATGGCGCTTCTCAACCTCCCTGGTGGGTCTCGGATAACAAGTCATGCTTGGCTGGTCTCGAAGGGATGGAGTGCCAGTATCGTCGACGAGGTGCTTGCCTTGCTTGCCATAACGTATATGACATGAGTGAAGAGAGTAATTGAGAGAAAGACGGTCCTGGCTGGGACTGGTGCCGGTTCCCCACTGTGAGCCAGGTTGGCTGGTTGCTGGGCTTCCAACGAAACGGTGATCAAGTGAAGATACAGACGCAGGAGTTTTCAGCGACCTATCTTCTCGGATGAGGGCCTCTACCTCTTGGTCGAAGCTTTTTAAACTAGGAAGTCTTACAGGTGCGCTCCTACGAGGTGACACGAGATTGTACGGCCTTACAAGACTTGTAAATACTTGGGCTGTTGTTAGTCTCAGAGTGCTGTGATGGAAGGCTAGAGGTCGTCCGACAAAGACAAAAGCTTACCCTCAGTCTTCGCTACGGGGCTTCCTGAGATCGAATTCAGTGAGGACGGGGGTTGCGCGGGAAACTGGTCAGTGTGAGTTAGGCTCGAATGTTCGCCTGAAGGTCTTTCCGAACTTACTTCCATTTCGAGGAACGCATAAATGCTGATACGGTCGACAGTTACATTACAAGTAAGACGGAATGATAGTAAATGGTTCTGGTTCTCTGATAGTACAGAGTTATTTGTCGTACTCCAGGGGGGGCAGTGGTTTACCAATCGTCAAACTATCAGTGATGCGCTACAAAGCAAATGCTAACTCGGCGGAAAGCAGAAGAAAGAGCTGCGAGCTAGGTCACGGCTGGTAAGAAGGCTAATAAAGACTGTGAAACTCAGCTCAGAAAGAAATGTGTGGGAGGAGAAAAGATAGTAGAGGGATAACTGGGGTCTAATTCGACTCATCAGGTTTGCCACTTCACCTTCCCTCCCTCGAATTCTAATCCCTTGCCGAAATCTTCAATGCCTGTTCACACAAAATGGCCGGCATGGGTGCACATTTGTCCATTACCGAGCTAGCTACAACTCTTTTTTCTGTTCCGTCTTTAGTGGGTTTCTGGGCGCCTTTTGATTTCTCTTTCTTTTAGTAATATCTGAGGTCTCGGGTAAGCTAACTCCTTCGGTCCTCTTATCTTATCTCAGACGGTTTGTCAGAGACCTTACCAGAAGCGAGCCAATGAAACATTTAGACTAGCCTAATCAGGTTAGATAACTCAACTGCAGTCAAACTTCATAACCTCAATTCAGCCAATCAAATTTCAACTCAACCGTTGTAGTGAACTGACTTAACCTGGACCTGGAGTACGGATGCTTTTGAACTCTACCCAATGAGCCCTACTCAAGGGGCAGCGGCAGAAGCCACGTGCACTTAGTCCTTGTGAGAAGTGTGAAACACTATGAAAGGCTTATTATTCTATATAAACAGCAAGTCTCCCACATAGGCTCTTACTTCATTACCTGATCTTCCAGCATCTTGCATACATTTTTTGACCATGAGAGTTGCAGTAATCGGCGGCGGTCCGTCGGGCCTCGTAACGCTCAAGTATTTGGCCAGAGCACATCTAAGCCTGAACTGTGATGCTATAGAAGCTCGGCTCTTTGAGGCCGAAGATAGCATTGGCGGTGCTTTCACTCATCGAACATACGATGACGCAGAGGTCCGTATGTGTCACACCCTCAAGCCTGGAACGTATGAGCTAACTGACGAATGATGGTGCTCTTGATAGCTCGTATCCTCAAAACAGCTCACAACATTTTCTGATTTTCGCTGTCACGCCGACCGAGACTTTCTCAGCGCAAGTGACTATGTGCAGTACCTGCACGACTACTGCTCGAAATTTCGTTTATGGCCTAGCATTGAGCTGGGAACCGAGGTTCGTAAAATACAAGGCCGCTTCCCTCAGGGTTACGTGGTTGAATACGTTAAGAAGGGCGGCGAAGTCTTGAGGTGGAGATGTGATGCCGTCGCGGTCTGCTCAGGCTTGCACCGAGATCCAAACTTGCCCACCATCCCCGGGCTGAGCCATATACCCGAGGTCATGCATTCATCTGAATTCAAGACCAAAAGCCAGTTCGGGATAAACAAGACAGTCATGATAGTTGGGTCCGGCGAAACCGGTGCTGATGTTGCGTATCTCGCCGTGAACTCACCAACAAAGCAAGTCTTGATGTGCCATAAAGATGGCTTCCATTTCGCCCCCAAGGTTACTCTTTCAACCTGTGTGTAAGTAAGGCTTGAACAGTAATGTTAATGGTTATGTAGCGAAATCCCGGGCCGGTAGTGCTTCCTATCTTGGGTAGGAGGCCCAGCGCTAGCGAACCAGGCATTCCTATTGACGTAAGCCGTGCCAACCTCTTCGACACAACTTACGTACATCAAGCCCTTCGTAACAGCATGATACTCTGGGAATACTACAACTACTATATCAAGGTCCTGCTGTGGGTTTGCTCGGGTACGACGTCGGGAATGGACCAGTGGGTCGGCGAAATCAGCCCGGCTCGTCATCACCCATCAAAAAGTATGTTCTCACCTAGGTCTTCCTATCATACTGCCCTGCCTCAGTTGTTCTTCCTCTTCTTGACTTTTTGTCTAACGTTGTTGCAGTATTCTTCAACAAGTCCATGAAAGTTTGCCCGTACTTAAGCTTGCCTTACCGACCCAAACAGCCTGGCCCATCCCTTTGGCTTTACGCCTTGAGATCTGCTTTGGTACAGACGCCGATTCCCGACACGAATGGAAGACAGGTAGATCTCGCACCGCTGCCAAAGAAAATCGATGAGCATGGTGTGGTTGAATTTGTTGACAATGGGCGGCCGGAGTATGAGCGGATTAAACTTCAGACAATTCAGCCTGACGTTATTGTCCTGTGTACTGGCTACCAGCAGACATTTCCCTTCCTTGACGACAAGCTCAAAGTCAATACTCGTCACTTTTCGTCTCTTGTCCGCGGTATTTGGAGGCGAGAGCAGCCCACCATGGGCTTTATTGGCTTCGTGAGGCCATCCTTGGGCGCTATACCGCCTTTAGCAGAGATGCAAGCTCAGCTGTGGGTGTTAAATCTAGTTGCACCGTGCAAACTGTGTGATTTGAATACTGGAGATGAAGCACATTACAAGCTACACACCAAATCTTCCGACAGGGTTACATATGGTGTCGATCATGAGAGCTATGCGTATCAGCTTGCTCTGGATATGAACTCGGCACCTGGAATTGTGGATATTTGGAGGATCACATGGACGACTCAGAACTTGACCATGCGTTCCATGTGTCGGCTCTTTATCATATGGGCTTTCGGAGCGCATTTTAACACAAAGTTTAGACTAATAGGGCCATGGGCTTGGGGCAGTGCTACAGAAATCCTCGTGAGTGATGAATTTTGGCACACCATTACACGACGACCACTATTGTTCGGTGAGACCATTACCATATCGCAATTGCTTCGGGGCTAATTAGCTAGGACACTTCCTTGTATCTATCGTGCCAATCGCAATCTTTGCCCCCTTGAGCATGATGTTCCTGATTTATCACTCCTCATTGAGCTACTGCAAGCTTTTGGTTCAATCGCTTGCGCTGTAGTTCTGCAGCATGTTGATGAATGAATCTAGACTCACCGCAGCTCGCTAGAAGAAACTGGTTAGTCTGCAAATGGAAAGCTTTGAAGAAAACTGCGAGAGAAAAACCGGAAATTTTGTCGTGTTTGACGGGGGGCGTCATTTAAGGGACAAAAGCTGTGAACCGAGGCAGTGTCAAGTCAAATCAAGTGCAGTGACTGGCAAGCTGAAAGATAATGGGGCAGCTTCACATCTACATCAACTCTTGGATGGCCAAGTGAACTTTGGACCACTCCTTTGACATATACCAAACTCAGGACAGCCTGTTTTTGAAGGTTTCCAACTTCGGCATTATCTCTACTCGCATGTTCATATGCTTAGCAGGTGATAGTGTTTTGATAGATTTGTCCTGGCACGTGCAACTATTATCCTACTTTCTAGATCAATCAAGCCTCACAGAGGGGTTGACAGTGACGAAAAACAGCGAAAAAGAGCCGCGTCAAGCTTATCAACCAGAGTGAAGAAAGAGCACATAAGCAGCCTCACCACCTATTACTAAGGCCGCTTGTGGCTATATTGAAAAAGCTAAGACTAACTACGTAGGGAAAATTGGGAAGCTAATAGGATACCAAAAGTCACAATTGGAAACAGAAAAAGAGAGGAAGATGGGACTTGCCAGTACGGACCCCCTTTATGAAACTTAATGTGATTAAATGGATCTACCGGTAACCAAACCGTCCAGAATGACCGATCACGCCGCCAAACCCTAGTTGACGTGCCAAATTGACTGTAATGTACCTCTTGCTGGTTTATCAAGATTCAACGTGCTTATCAGCCAGAAGGTCGACAATCTTCCGGTGGCCCTTGAGTGATGCTAACTGAGGTGCCGTTGCGCATTCTCCGCCTTGTGTGTTCACGCCAGCGCCCCAATCGAGTAAAATCTGAACAATCTTATCATAGCCGTGGAGAGACGCTAGCTGTAATGCCGTTGGGAACCACCCACTTCGCGCCTCGATATTGGCGCCTTTGTTAAGTAGAAGTTGGACAATATTATCATGACCATTTGCCGATGCGACCTGCAGGGCTGTTGCGAGCCTCCCACCTTGTGCGTTGACAGAAGCACCATTGTCGACTAGAAGCTGAACAATCCTCTCGTGGCCATTTGCTGATGCGACTTGCAGGGCCGTTGCGAAATTTTCGTCTTGCGCGTTAACATCTGCGCTTTTACTGAGTAGGAGCTCAACTATCTTTGCGTAGCCATTAGCTGATGCTTCTTGAAGTGCTGTTGGGAGTCTTCCGCCTTGCGCATTGACATCGGCACCGGCATCGAGTAGAAGCTGGACAATCCTCTCATGACCAGTGGCGGATGCCGCTTGCAGAGCCGTCCCAAACCTTCCACTTCGTACATCTACATTGGCATTTCTACCAAGGAGAACCTTAAGGGTATTCTCGTGTCCGTGATGTGATGCTGTCTGTAGGGCCGTTGCGAGCCATTCACTTTGCGCATTGACCTCGGCGCCCTTGTCGAGAAGAAGCTGCACGATCTCTGTGTATCCTCCTGCTGATGCTCGATGCAATGACTTGCTCAATATTGACTGGGATATGCATTCACACTTTGTCTTATGAACGGTGCACTGCCTCTGCAAAGCACCAAGGGCCTTGCTAGCTTTATCTATCTGTCCTTTCCCCGCAGCCCAGAGCAATGCTGCTGGATTCTTACTTGTGCCATCGTGATAGTATAGAATATCTTGGGTGATATGGTTGGCAAACCTGCTAGTGCAAGCCAGAGCAGCTTGTTCTTTTGGCCCAAGAAAGGCAGCGACAATAGAATAAAGCTCTAATGGGAGGGCGAGAAGCGACATCTCTTGCTCAACGCGGTAATGGACAAGGACTCTAGTCGGTGAATTCTTTTGACGCATAGTATGAGATACATTTGAGGCAGCCACCACCATCCAAAACGACAAAGGTCACTGGGTATCCAAACCCCTGGGTAGGTTCATGAATTGTCGATCTCTTTCACATGATAAACAAGTTGAAAACAACAGTATCCGCAGAACTGAATCAGTTCACAACGCACGTCTTCGATGGTTTGCGGACGAATAGCGGATCTTGGCTAGAAATACCTCAACTTCAGCCACTCAACGAATAGAGAGTAGTCATATACAAGCAAGCGAAAAGACTAGAAAAATCCCAAGACGAAATCTATACCTGTTTGAGGTGAGTGTTATAAGTAGACAACCAGATACTTTGGGTTGACCCATGTGCTGATTGGTTAAAGTAGTTGTTGATCTTCCCCTCTACTCCACTATGAGTTCACGAGCTAAATCTTGCGGTACGACGCCAGCAGCGGCCGGATCGCCATCCAATGGATAAATGTGAATTAAGAGACTGGGTCTCGATTCAGTTGTGTGGATGCGGTGTGAAATTGATGACACTAGTCTCACAGCATGCGTGAAAGCCAGTAGTTAATTCACAGTACGAAGAAATAGTGGGGTAGGATTTGTAACACCAACCAGCCAGGATAATGGTCTACGATAGGCTACCTAATATTATACACCGTCTGAGGTTGGTGTGGTTCCACCAAAATCACAGTCAGGGCAACACTCGCTCAGTTCGGGTGCCTAAGACGCCGAATACGATGTGGCTTATGCGCTGTCGGAAACGCCCCGAGAACCGTATCTGAGCCCGGCAACAGTGCCATTCTGACTGGGGTAACTACGTGCTAGGTGATTGCTCCAGTGAAACTCCTTGGGCCTCTTATGTCGGTGGGGCGAGGGAGTGGGGATCCTTAGAACACAACACATTGTACCCTGTGCGCAGCCCAATGTTGTCGGCACCCGGTGAATCCTTCAAGAATCTCGAGCGTGCCTATAGACGCGACTCCATCTATTCACTTTATTATGAAGATAAGTTCCATTGCCAAAGATTAATCGCGCTCGGAAAGCTATGCAGACCCAGTTGGATGAGCGTTTCAGCATGGCCAACATGTCCAGCCTCTGCAGTCACCCAGTGCCATATCCTTCCAACTCATCAGCTCATGAACCATTCACCCTTACGCCTGACTTTGGCATTATGGACTTTGGTATCACTTACAACTCTGCGTCTCACCAGGCGGAGTTGAACGCTCCCTTATCATCAATAGGCGGGCCCATATTTCGCCCTTTCAAAAATGAGTCGGAGCAAATCTCATTCTTCCCTGACGATTCTATGAAGCAAGGGCAACTTGATTTCCAGTACGAGCAAATGGCTGCGATGGGCATGACGCATCAAGGATCAATGGGCTTATTGGCCCCATCCAACGCTTTCGACATGGATTATCATTCCCTTGATGTCTCAGTCAGTGCTGCCTCTTTCATAACGACACCAAACACAGGCGTCTCCGACCCCGGAGAGACAAGTTCCTCATGGTCTTGTGCCAGCGCCAGTCCGATCTCGCCTTTATCCCCTAGAGATCTCTGGCAGGGCGTAGACTCTCTGGAACAGGACTTGTACTCTCAACCGTCGCTTTGTGCCCATCATCACAATGCCGACAATTTCCAACTCATGCCAGCTCAAAGGAGTTCGATGGAGCATGATATTCAGCAAAAGGGTACAAAGCTTCAGCAAGCTCACATCCGATCACTAAAGAAACGAGCTGCAAAGTCTAAGCCACTTCAAGTTGATGCTGACCAAAGAGGGAAAAGCATATGTGACTATCCTGATTGTCATAAGACTTTTCAACGAAGTGAGCACCTCAAGCGTCACAAAAATAGGTGTGTTGCAATGGAAAATCATTAAAAATGGTCATATTAACTCACGTTATGTAGCTTTCATGGCGAAGCACCCAATCGTTTCATGTGCGAGTTCTGTGGAAAAGACCGATTTAATCGCAAAGATAATCTCGATAGCCATCGCAAGTTGCATACGCGACGCAATAGCCGTGTGCGTGGCGTTATTTTCATCCCGGATGCGGTCCCTATCCTTGCTGAAGAGAAACGAAGCAGGAGACGGCACGCCCCTTCGAATCTGAATACTGAAGGAAAACATAAAATCCAGCCAGACCAGTTGCACTCGGGGTAGTGTCACATAGTATCAACTTATGGGGTTAGGAAATGGAAGCACTGTACTCGTATGCCTGAAATAAGTGTGTCCCGATGCATATAGCGACGGTTGGAGAGCAATTGGAAAGTGTTATAGCTGCAAGAAAGCGTGAGGGGTGGAGATATTAGCAACGTAGCCGTTGAACTAAACGCGGTCAGTTTTACGAAGACTGTTCGTACATGTCGGTGTTAACAAAAGTGAACAATGAGTCACGGCTGGAGCGAGAAATGGGCTTGAAAGTATGATTCATAATATTAGGTTCGGCTAGACGGCTCCAGGTCATCAACAAATAGCTTCCGAATCTTTCCTGATACAATCAGGGTCTCTGTCATGTAGTTCACCTCTGCACGGATTGGAGGCACCATCTTATGTGCCTTCAAGGTCGGTTAAGGACTTATCATCCAGATTTTCCTGTTACCAGCTTTACGCTGTAGCATTTGGTCCGTCACTTTGTTTAAGTGTCTAAGTTGTGGACTACATGCGTTATTTGTAGTTGAGATTTATGCCTGAGAGCTTAAATCAGCATAGACAACTCTGTAGTCTGTTTTATAGCCAAAGGCAGATTCCCCAATACCTTATTAAACTTTCACTTCATCATTCCGACTTTGTCTTCTTACTTCTTGCTTATATCGTTTTTTTTTTCGGTCTCTTTTCTTCCTAGACAACTGTACTGACTCATCGGCCGTTGATAAGTTCGTGAGACAACGACTTTCTCACGCCGTACCCGAGAATATGGAATCTTTTCACAAAAGCCCTTCCTGATATCCACCAACGATAGTCAATATTTTTTGGAGATGCGAATGACTTCCTACCATCTGGCAGAGCGCTCAAGTACCCGGGAGGTTTGACAAGCAGTTCGCATCCTGGCATTGCCGTGACCGTCGATGCACCAATGCTTTTAAATGCGCTGGTGTTAAGTCTAATCGGACAAGTCAGCGCTATTTGATGCCCAAGATCCAACACGAGTCCACATCTGTAGTTGGTTCTTCACCAAAAGCACCGACAAATTTTGACAAGCCGGTAGATTACCGATGAGAAGCTGGTCCGAGTTTGGTTGGCGTCTCATTACTTTCTGCAGATATCTTCACCCTCACGTGTACAAAAGGTAATCTATCATCCCGGCGGATCATCTTCGCTCAGCTAAGTATAGGTGCTGGGTCTGACTCCCAGGTGTTATTAACAAAAGGTGTTCTCCACATGCTCGTGGCGCACCGATACTTTAATTTTGGTGATAAATTGTACCGCAGCACTATATACTCGTGCCCATCAGTTGCTTATAAGTTGATCAGGTCACTCTAGTTCATTGCCACTATTTTTCATCACCTTTGGTCTCGAAATGGTCTCTCTCTATTCTTCGAGGGGCGAAATAGGTGTCACTAGATTGAGTAAAGAGGGGTATACCATCAATGGCTATTTTTATCCAGCCTGAGTAAGCACTGTTCTTTGAACAAACTTGAACAGAGCAAGCATCCAATTCGAAAAACAAAGAAGAGGGCTCAAGCTGCCTAGTCTCTTGAAAGTGAAGTAACTCGGTACGATATCTCGCCCCGCTTTCTAGTTCAAGTGCTAGCCAATCAAGGCTGCCATTTCATTCAAGAAGATACACATTAACGAATATTTTATGCATCTACCGGGGCCCAGGCCCAACCAGGAGGACTGGCTACCCTGCATATTTTGTGAAAATTTTATTATACAGAAGCCACAGTAATGAACTACCTTGAATAGTGAATTGATTAGCTCTTTGTATTCTACTAATCTGTTCCGTAGCGTAAGCCAGTGTGGTCACTAAACCCATTCACAAACTTTCCATGAGTTATGCACCTAGTCCATATTCGGGGGATTTGTCGCGGAGGAAGGCATTTAGTCGAACCAAGAGCATGTATTTTGGGCAAATGCTAGGATTGACAGTGGAGATAAATATACATAGTCTGCAAGTATGACGGAGTGGAATATTAACAACGGCCCTGAATTAACGTGTCTGATAAACAAAGTATTGAGCAGCATGATGGCGAACAGCTAGTTAAGGATGAGTAGCTGTTGAAAGAAAGCACATGTGTAACGTATGGGCCACATTCATCTTGCAAGTATTAACCAATATTCTGATGCAACGCTTCACTCTAATCTAGAGCTGTCAGCTCTCTTTTCTCTCCCGTGTCTTCTGCGCCCCTACTGGTTACTCATAACATCAGGCCATGAGCCACGTAGAATTCTTTGACCTTAGCTTCACATCGCTCCATGTCCACTTGAGCGTCCACGGTTTGAGGGAGTAATCGATTGTAGCGGTTGCGTGCTTCCTCCAGTTCAGAGAGAAGCTTGTTGAGCTCGGCTGTGGCTTGATTTGAGGTCATTGGAGGAAGTGATGGTACTGGGTAGACGTGAGAAGAAGTAGTGGGTGTCGCCATCTGGGGGACTGATAAGCTCAAAGTAGGTATTTGTTGCGTTTCATGGACATCTGGTGAACTGCACGTCGGCAGACGATTGGGTGGACCTACTCCAATATCAGCCAGGATGTTGCCATCAACACGAGTCGAGCTGGTACTTACACCCCTCTCTCCACGGGTTGCGTTGCTTGCTGGCAGGATTCCAAACTGGTGGTGTAAACCCATCGGATGACATGTCTGGGATGTCAGGTCGCTGACTCAGAGGCACCGAGGACGAGGGTGTCTCAGAACTAGCATCACGGGCGGGGCGGGGCGTATGGGGAAATTTATTGACGAGGTCCGTAATCGCGAGCCGGCGCTCAGGGGTCGAATCATTCCAGTCAACTTGATGCATTATGAAGCTGCAAGATTCCTGTCCATCTATGGTCAGAGAATAACGGTTTGACCAGAATTTGGCGGAAATTACTGTTGCTATCACGATATTTATACGTGATGAGAATACATGATATGGAGAAAGACAGGATGAGACCTACGTAGCTGAAGGTTGTAGGGAGGCTGTGGAGACTGTGACAATCAAAAACTGTGAATGCAGATCCGTGATACACTTTCACACTGTGAATTTGATAAGCCTGCATAATTAACGCCCTGATGTATCTGCACAAATAAGTTAGAAAGCCATGTGCCCTGAAGCACTCTGGCTCCAGGCGCGTCAGAGAATGGCAGGCCCCAACCATAGTTACCCTTGTCCTTACAGGCTCTCTTCCTGGATTGAATGCGTTACCTGCTCTCCTTAAATAGCTCTCGTACCATTTACTATCATGACTATCGCCATTGAAGACATGTATACCTGCTGCTTTAACCCAATCTCTTCACATAACCAAGCATCGAAGATTTCTTTTTGTCCCATTGTGGTGTTCAACAAGGCCTTGTTATCGTGCTTGACCCCCGCGTGACACATCCTTCTCTCACTGATGTTTTGATCCAACTCTGCCCGCGTGGCGAAGCCCAGCGGCCCCCACAATGGTACAAATCAACAAGAGGGTTAGCATAGCCCAAAATGTCGCTCTGTAGCCCTCAATTATGGCTTGTGCCGCAGAATTTACTCTCACTTGTCTTGTGACCCGTGTTGAAATGACCTGCATGGCAGCTAGTCCCATTGTGTTGCCAAGCTGCCCAGCAGTGTTAAAAACAGCACCAGCAACTGCCTGCTTTTCATTCGGAAAAACGTCTGTTATGACTATGAGGCTGATTGTGAAGAGAACATCAACAGAAAAAGGCATGAGGATCTGTGCCGGGAAAGCGCATTTCCAGTAAGGCCATTCCGGCTGGATTAAAGCCATAAGAAGGGGTGAACCAGCAGACAGGAGAGAGGCGAGAGCGACTAGCCAGTTGGCACGGATCTTATTAACAACAAGGCCCGTTAAAATGTTGAGAGCGAGGCCAACCACAGTGCTTGGAACCATGCGTATAGCTGCTTCAAGGGCGGAAAGATGCTTGATGTTTTGAAAACTAGTATATGCTGTCAGCTGAGGAGATATTGTGACTTGGGTTCAATTCCTACTTACTAAAGGCTCGTCATAAGATCTAGAGAGTTCAGAACAGCAAATGATAATGCTACCGTAACACATATGCTAGTAAAAGAAGCGTTCTTCCAGACCTCATTGGGAATCAGGGCCACCTGGTCGTTCTTTGCCCTAAAGTGCATCCAGAAAACAAAAAGAACGGCAGTTACTAAACTGAGGCTGACGGCCAAGAGACTCCCAGGTGATAGAATTAGATCAGTATCAGCACTGACGATGCTGTTTCGTGGTCAGTAGTTGCTCGAATAGATAGGAAAGCTGGTGAACTAACGCCAAGAAGTACGTCAGAAGGCTCATCGAGGACGATGAGAGCAATCCGCCAACCCAGTCAACTCGTGTTTTTATATTTTGCCATTTGGCTTGTGTCGAGATAGTCTCTATGGATTTTGGTAAAGACCACAATCCCAAGGCAAAGAGCAATAGAGTCATACCTCCACAGAGATACCATCCCGACCGCCATCCAATCGTGTCGACCAGTATGCCACCTAAAATCAGGCTAGCTGAGAAGCCTAACAACTGACTTAATCCCAAGCAAGCAAAGGATAAGTTACGCTCTCGTCCTTGAGGCTGACCTAGAGTAACAAGGGCCACAGAGGTAGAAAAGTGCAGCGCAGCCGCAAGGCCCTGTAAGGCTCTGAGGATGATAAGTTGCTCACCATTTCGAACGAGTCCACAAGTAGTTATAAATATAAAATTAAACATGCAACCCAGAAGATTCACTGACCGTGGTCCTGCGACATCAGCAATAGCACCGGCAAGGAGCAGTGTTGATGCTGTGGCCAGCCCATACACTGACAATGGCCAGAAGGCAAGAGACGGATGAAGATCAAGATCTTCTTTCAATCGAGGAAGCCCAATCACTGTAAGGCCGTTGGATGCATTGCTGGTAATGTTCACACCGCATAAGTAAGCCACTGTGACCACCCGGTGTATGAAGCATGTAGATGAGGATGTTTTCATATCGGTTGCTGGGTGATCTTCATCGCGGCTAGTCGTCCGCTGCACGCCGATCGTGGGTTTCTGCGATAGAGAACACGACGATTCAGGGGTCGGAAGATTCATGATGACACCGCTCGTCATCGAGCAGAAGGATGAATATCTGGAGAGGATTTACAAAGCGAGGTTGGCATAGTATGGCACTACGTTGGTTGATGATACTACCTCGGTATCCTTATATTGTGGTCCTAGAAAATGGCCTTTCTGGCTTTATAACAGTATTGTTTCTTCCGATACTCGCTGAGATATTGTTTAGTCTAAGGTAACCCTAGCGTACACAGCGAATGCTCGCAGGTCTCGCTAACACTCTCAACCCTCGCAGGGACAGTTACTCGAGCAGGCAGCTCTGAGGTTCGATTGACCTTGCCTTTCCACAATAGCCGACTATATGGACCGAAGTGAAACACTGATCCGTAAGCGATTTCATTCAATCTCGCCTATTTACTGCTATACGGAAGCCAAGAGTAACAGTGGATGCTGGCATCATGCACTAAGTTCTGACCAGCAGAAAATGAGAAACAGTGGATATTCTAGACTCTACGCTACATGAAATAGATAGGAACTAGAGTGAGAGAATGGGGAAATCTAGCACGAATACATGTTAATTAACAGGGGGCCTTGTTCCCAGCCAAGGTTCTTCTCTGTCCTGCCTCTATTCAGATACCATAACTTTCTAATATAACTCACTCAGACACCTGTTTCTAATGTCAAGAGTTAATAGCCTGACAGCACAACCTGTCGTTCCTCTGCAAGTATTAGTTCATCCCTGAAAACCGGACTATCCCAAATTTTACCATGACGCACAGAAGTCAGCCGTATACAAACAATCCTGATCCCTCTTCAAACACATCACCATTGATGAGCAGCCCGGATGAAGCGATGGAAAAACCTTGCTTTCGAGACGTTGATGCTTGGGACGCTCTTAAAAAGCGTGATCTTGAGTACGCCATCAATCTCCTTGTCTCGGGCGAATGGACTATCAACGGTGTCATAAAAGACGGTTGGGGGTCTTTAGACGCGAGAGTTGGCAGTGAAAGATGTCACGAGACCGCCCTCCTGGCCTTAATCATTCGCCGCATTATCATCGCATATCTAAAGGAGAGAAAGCTCCTGGAGATTTTTGAGAGACTTGTTACGGAGTATCGCGCCAAGCACGCCCAAGACAGATGTTGGACTAAAGTTTTTAAGGTCCAAGATATTTATATCAATGACTCTGGCCGTTACAAATACATCATTCTATCAATAATCAACTTTATAGGTTCCGACTGGGCAACGTTTATTGGCTCTGCGCGGACACTTGCATCTTTTAGTGTACTCAGCACTATGGAGTGTGGATTGAGTGTTTCCTACCGTCGTTTGGGAGATGTCCTTGTCGCCACAAGCAAGGAACAACGTGCTGCTGGGATGGGAGAATACTATGATGCCGAATATCCACTGCGTACAACATTCACCCATGTTTCTTTCAAGCTTATTGAGAAACTCTCTGTTGAAGTTTTGACAAAAGGGGTCCCGGAGAGCCCCTTTGGTGCAAAGCCTCGGGCCTGGGAGACCCTTCCAGAACAAGCACGAGAGATGTTCCACTTCTCAAAAGCCGAAAAGAAAAACCCACGCCATAATGGCTGCTCTATTATCGTAGGGTCATTCTCCGCCTCCATGCAGATCTTGATTAGACTCTGTTGGCAATACAAGATTCCGATCACGCTCTGCGTGCCCCGCCTACGATATGAGAATGATCCTGATAGTGCAACGAGCATGGCGACATACAAGCTTACTTCGGCACCTGTTCGGACATATATATCTACCAACGAGTCCTGCGGAAGCTTTAAAATGGTGGATACTCTACAGGAGGACGTGGGAAACGAACCATGCTGGAAGCTAGGTGGCTACAGCATGTATCACGAGTCACAGCCTGGAACGCTTCTCTCTTCAGGTAATGATGGCCAATATATTGAGGCGCTGGAACAGTCTGACGTGGGTGATTTGCTGTCGCTATTTGGTTTTGTCCATCGTGAATATCCACCGGAGACTGAAAACGGAGACGTTGGCCTTGTGGAGTTACGAAGCTCAATATGCGGAGGAACCTTGCAATCTGCTGAGTCAAGTTTCAAGGGCATCCTGTCTGGTGGAGATTTGAACTCAATCAGTCCGGCAACCAACTTGAGCCTTCTATCTCTCTCTACCGCTGCCGGCAAGATCGCTAGTCAGTACAATCTGAAGGATACGGTTCTTGCACGCCAACGCGACACCGCGACGAAATCGTCTTATCAAATGCAATGCAAGCCGATACCCTTCACTTTTGACCACATTGACATTTCTACTCCAAGGCAGGAACAAGCCAAGTGGGCTGGTATTGTTCAAAAGCACCAATCGACGACGGAGCCTATGTATGCAAATCTGTTTGTGATAGGCAATACGTTTTATGGGATGAGTGATCAGGCAGAAGCCGATAGACTCATGAAGCTGAACAACGAGAGTGAGAAGATCCGAGCCTTACTTCAGCGACATCCCGAACACGATGCCTTCTTGACAATGAAGCATAAGGCCAAACTAAAGAGGAGTAAGGGGGGAACTAAGAAGAAGAAGGATTCGTCTGCGGTTGCAAAAACTGAAGTTTCTAAGCATATTCTAAAGCGAATGATACAATAAGCATGGTTAGGAGTTGTCTGCATGGGGGCTGTTCATTACGCTTAACACATTTATACACTTCAGGCTGATAAGGCTAAAATCATATCATTTCAACTGAAGCATGTCACCATGCGCAATGAATAGTACCAGGCATTTTTGTTCCCATTAGCCAGAGGTTTATTTATATTACACTGTACATATACGGCTAGTACCATATCGCACCCATATACCTTCTGCTTTCGAAGGCCAAACATTACTTCTATCATAATCTCATAACCCTGACTGCTGGGGGTATTTCCAAATGTGTTAAATGTTTATATGCAATACAGATGTCGCTGAACCCATGCTGTGCGTCATTGCATCAGAAGGGGCAGATACTGAAAGATGATATATTCTAATTTCTACTTATTGAATAACTTATGGTGCACCTAACATTATAAATATATATTTATCTCTTGTTTCAGGAAAGTTCTATTTCTTACAGTAAAACGCTTTTATTCCTAATCTCAGTAAGTCAGGACGCAGTATACTTACTTAACCCACACATTAGAACAACCATTTTTAGAGATTCTTACACTCCTGCTATTTGAATTCGTAATAATCCACCCGATTCAATAACTTTCTCTGGACCTATAAAAGTAACACGGCCCAAAACATCTCTTACATTCACAAAATAATGGGCAGCCCACTTACCGTTTGGTGTGTTAAAACACCCGCATTATGTAGTCTTTCCAGCATCATCGCAGGTTTTCTTGGATGCTCCAGTCTCTACATCGTTCTCCAACAAGGGGAGGTTGTATACCAAAATCGCAACACTATATCTCATCTCGCATCAACGCTCCTATTGGGTACCACCATAGTGGCCGTGTTCAGCGTTACAGTCACTGGCGTGCTCTCGATTACCCATGGAAGTCAAAAAAGGCAAGGTAGGCGGGATGGTATCAACTTCGTTCAGGTGCGTTTTGGAACAACCAACGGTTCAAAAGCCTCATTGTGGTTGCCGATGGCTTCAGTAAGCCTCGTAGTAATCCAATTCTTGGTGGGCCTGCTCCTATGGCACTCGGCTCGTTTCCCAACTTGGTCTATCATTCTACTTTTAGTGGAATCACTTATTCTCCTAGTTGGATCGGCGATGATCCTTCGGAATGTCTTTGGGGCTTTTCAGATTGAACAGAATGGACAGACTGAATCGTTTGCAACACGGGACCTATACACCATTATAGAATAAGGATTTCACTCTCAGTGCTTATTTACGTAGGCAAAACATTTCGATTTCTCTTTGAACGATCCATTGGAAATGCCCTCGACGTATTACAATTTGTGGGGCACTTTAGTAGATTGTGAGAGCCTAAGCCCGTCAAGGATCGTATTATAGCTTGTATGTATTGGCACCTTCTAGATTAGCAAAGCTCCAGTAATCCTATCCACACGCCTTGCCAGCAAGTGTATACTCTGATTCTCCTAGCTATCGTCCGCTAATCAGTCAAGTTTCTTTCTCCGTCGAAATATCTTCGATCTTCGAGCATTAATGCTTGTAAAAGGCGGCTATAATGATCCCCCGTGATAGATCCGTCACGACTATACCCCCGACCTTTCGGACGGCGACGCAGTGACAGCATTACCATCAAAGCCGTCCCGTAACGTTCTGTCGTTGCTTTGATGTTAGACTCATGGCTTAAAAGGAGGCGAACAATACTCTTGTGACCCATGGATACTGCAACATACAGAGGCGGTGCGAGCCGTGCACCCTGTAGACTGGCATCAGCACCCCTACGGAGGAGCAGCTCGGTCATTTCTCTATCACCGTTGACAACCGCCCGTTGGATGGCCGTAGGGGAGTATCGAGTATGTTCGTCTATACCGGCTCCATTGTCCAGCAATAACCGAACAATACCCCTGTGACCTCGAGTTGCTGCTGCTTGGAGTGGCGCCACAGATCGATGATGCGGCGCACCAACATCAGCGCCACGTTTGAGAAGGAGCTTAACAACCGACTTGTGTCCTCCAGCTGCGGCTGCTTGAAGTGCTGTTGTGAGTTGTTCGCCCGTGGAAAACAACACTGCACCAGACGATTCTACTTGCCGATTCACATTGGCGCCATTCACGACAAGACGCTGAACAATTCTTCTCTGGCCATGAATTGCTGCTACTACCAGGGCTCTTGCCAGTACGTCGTCTTGAGCCCGGGCATCACTGTTTCTGGTGAGAAGTAGCTTGAGAATCCTCCAATTTCCATTTGCCGAAGCGATATTTATGGGCTTTGGAAGTATTCCGCCGCGAAAATCGATACCAGCACCTTGATCTAACAGAAACTCGACAAGTCGTTTGTTGCAAGTAGCCACGGCGCATTGAAGCGCTGTGGAGCATCGCTGATCGTGCGCGTCAATGTCAGCGCCGTTTCCGAGGAGAAGCTCTACGATTTCTTTATGCCCTCTGCTAGCAGCTCCCTGAAAGGCCGGTGGGAACTGCTGCGTTTGTGCATCCACATCAGCGCCATGACTGAGGAGTAGCTGGGCAATTTTTCTATGGCCATGAAAACATGCCAATTGCAAAGCGCTAGGGAAGCCAGCCTTCGTCGCATTGACGTTTGCGTTTGCCTCGAGAAGAAGCTCGATGATATCTGAGTTTCCACTTTTTGATGCAATCTCCAGAGCGCTCGGTAAGCTTCTATGGCGGATATCCACGTTTACTCCATGCTTCACAAGCGCTCGGAGAATACCGGCATTTTCACAAATTGAAGCTATGCCAAGAGCTTCTACCAGTTTAGTTTGGATTGCGCACTCGCAGGCGGAGCCATGATCAAAGCATCCTTGCCTATAGCTTTCGAGGGCTTTTTCAGCGGTTCTTTGGCAGCCTGAAACCGCAGCCCAAACCAAAGCAACGGGGCGCTTTCTTTTGGAGTCAAAGAGGTAAAGTATGTGATCCGTAATCTGATGTGCTCGTCGGTGTGACAGACCTAGGTTGAATAAATCTCTGCAGGTAAGGGAAGATGCAACATGGTAATAAAGTTCTGGAAGAAGGGCAAGCAGTGTCATTATGCAAGATTCAGTCGTAATTATTGATCATATTAAAGCTAGAGTAAGAAGGAGTTTCGTCACTTCTGTTATACGACACAGAACTAGGAACATGAACCACCAATCTTGGTGCGTCATAAGACGTGGTTGGGAGCATGACAGCAGCAATTCATCTTCTACGAAAGCGACCAGTGAAATGGCTTGCAGGCTGACAAGTTGTAGTCGGGCCCTGGAGTGAAACATATTTCACAATTGAAAGAAACACCGCCATAGTGTCACCATTCAAAACCAAACAATGGCATCTCCCGATTGATGCCTCGCTTACATATGAACATGGGTATCGGGAAATGTGTGTACAGTATGTGAAGTCGCCTATTAGCGCGGAGTGAATCTTACTCTTAGTGCTTAACCTTGATCTTACGAGAGATAGGAACTGACAGAGCTCTCCATCCTACCAATCATCACATAGGTCTCATTCGTAGAATCAGTAGCAGGGCCCAGTTAAGATCACTTGATGTGTCAACCCCCGTTTCACGACAGGTATCTCGGCCATTTCAAAAACACTGCACTTATAATTATGCTTGAAGTATCTTAGACATGGCTTTCACTAGGTCAGGAACCACAGTGGTCAGTGCATCGGAATTATTACTTGCGAGTAGCGCCGTTCCCCGGTACACCATCGCTATCAATCCTATGAGAACGGGTTGTGCTCTGTTCTCGTGCCAAGAGTGACAGTTAGGTGCTCAGAACTCAGCTCTGCTCATGCCATTGTATAAACCTCGATAACCCATATCAACATCGATCATCCCGTTGTATATTTGAGTCCTGAAAATCTAGATTCAGACCTAACATGTGTCAATGTTAAATTTAAATTGCTGGCTTAACTATTCCAGATCTAGAGCTCGTTATTGGCAGGGACGAACTTTTTCTATAGTACTAACCTATTCCAGTAATTATGGGGCCTTCTGTCAGCTCACCCGTGAGCTCACTGTGAACTCACCTTTAGCGCCGAGTGGAGCAGATGCCTTATCCTCTGTCGGATCAATGACCAAGGCTAATTCGCGAGTTGTTGAGATTTGATGGAACATATGTACGGCGAATTGTGTGAGCCTACAATTAATTGCAGCTAACTATAATTGGACGAGGCAAGAAAAAGATTTTTATCCGGCATATATTACTAAATGAATTGGATACTATAGATACTTTACTGAAGACATGCTGTATAGACTCAATGTCCTAGAATTGATAGTAGGAGCTCTTTCCCCTGAGAGTGGGTATAGAAAGAGGATGCTGAAAACCCGAATCAACAGCCACGTAGGCTTACTACATAAATCGGCTGAGCTGGGACAAATCGCGGTACCTCAACTGAATGGACGTGATTATTCATTGGTATGCATCACAGGCTGCTCTATTTGGACTTTTTCTTTCAACGATTATGGTTGACAAAGCGTCTGAGCCAGTATTTATATCTATGATGGCCATGATACTAACATCTGCACGTATACTATTTGATTCTGCGAATCACTTTTTCTTGGGCCTTTCGATCTTTCTCGGGGTTATTCTCCGTGACCCTTGCTTCTTTGGATCTTGTTGATTGGCTAGACGCCTTGCTTGGGCTCTTGTGACACGACTTGATTTAGCAACGTTGGTGTGACCGCCGATGCGTTGCGAGCTTATCGTATCGAGATCCCGTTGTCCTCGTACAGTACACAGAAGTTCTTTAACCTCCTCCATTAGATGTGAAGTTTTGTCCATGATGTCGGGTGCAGGGCGCGGTTGGAACTCAGACAACTGCTTAGCCAGTAGGGTATCGATCTCAGAACACTGTTTTGCTCGGTCTTGTGTAAACAAGCTTTTGAAATCTTCTGTAGACATCTCAATCGACTGCACGATTCGTTCCAACTTCTCTGCTGTCCTGGTCCACGTTGTCATTGTCACCTCCGTCAACCGTTTGTATTCACTGAGTGCAGTAAGCATCTCTGATGTTTGCTCTTGCATGGGAGCTTTAATCTCAGAATGGAGTGTGGCAGACAAACTCTGGAACTCTTGTCGCAACGCTTCAGTCAGGTGTATTACTCCTCCCCTATCCTGCACCACGACGTCAGAGCTAGTTGTATTTTCCTTCAAGGACTCTTGGTGTTCGTCTAGTGCCCTCAGGAGCCCTGATGACTGCTCTCGTAGTAAGACTTTGACATTGCCGCAAAATGTAGAGAACAAGGTTTCGGCTTCTTCTCTAGATATTCCGACCGGCTTGCCTGTCATATAATTGGTTTTTATTTCGTCTTTAGCTTTCGGGTATGGGAGTCCAGCCTTGCAATTGGGGCCCGAACGGTCTGAGCCTGAGACGTACTGCTCAAACGCACGAAATACAGCATCATGAATGAACTTTTCGAAAGATTGCCACTGCTGTAGGGCGAAGGGGTGCGGTACTGCGTTTGGAGGCAGTCCCGGCTGGATCATAGGGTGATGCAAAGGAGTTCGAGGAAAGTTGGGCGGAGGGCCGCGGTTGGGAGGGATGTTATGTTGAGGATCATAGGGTGGCATGATGTATGGACGTATAAGAGCATGGAATGTAGTAACAATTGAATGAGAATGGCAGAGATAGGGGGCGACCTAACTTGCCTATAGAAATGAGAACTGGTCGAGTAATAAAAACATTTCACTCTCAGGCGTGTCTCAACTTTAAATAAGTACCCCAGCATCTGTAGTGTCCAATTTGACCAGCGATATTTGACAGATGGTACTTCTATTCCTCCCCTTGTCCAATTGTGGGTCGCCAGTGCCTCTCCATCTTCTATGGTTTCCCGACCCCTCAACCCATTATGCAAACTGTCAATCTTGCTGCGCTGCAAGCAATAATCAGCTTTGGTGCTTTCGGAACGCTCAGTAGAGAGGGCGTTGCATGATAGGTGCGCTTCCGCCTGGCACTTCATGCCGTTACTCCTTCGTCTTAGCTCACCCTGACCTCTACGATTGTGCGACCGCCAGGCTTGGATGCGATATCAATCACGGAGTATTAGCGTGCAAAACAAATGTTTAGTGTGTGAAATGATCAACTAGTGTGTAAAACAATTTTTTTAGTGTGTGAAATCAGCAATTAGCGTGTAAAGTTGCGGGCCATGAACTTTAGTCTCCACCAGTGGCCGGGGATGCGTACCGTACGAGTATCTGAATAGAAAAGTTTTTCTGGTGTAAAGTCATCGATACGGCATGACTCCTACCCTACAGGTTGATAGTCAAGTAGCTTAAATCATTATTCCCGTACTTCTCAATGAAAAATGTCTATAAACCATGATTTATATATTAATAGATTCAGTAGCACAATTTGGATCTCTATGCTGAAGATACTCATGTAGAGGGTGTCAGTATTGTTTGTCAAAACGTGAATATTTGACCACCCGCGACGGGGGACTTTCTATAAGAGCCACATTTCCTTCTGTACCACCAGGCAAAAACATGCAAGCTCCTAATATCGTAGAAAGTGGCGAGTTAAATCATCATCGAAAGATTCCAACCTTACCTCTGAGCTATACCGATAACTTCCCTCGTATCACGAGAGAGACTTTACTTGGGTGCATTGATCGCAAGCTGGATCTAGACTTCGGTCGTTTGATTATCGTTGATTGCCGTTTCAGGTACGAATATGAGGGAGGTCACATTGATGGCGCGATTAGCCTTGCTCCACGATTTGGAAGTATCGTGGATACAGATTTCTTTGATGACTTGATTCCCGGCAAGTCTAGTCAAGGGCGGACGTCCATATGTCTTTATTGCGAATTTTCGCAGTATCGTTCACCGTTAGTCGCAGATCATATACGGTCAAAGGATCGGCAATACGATACCGACCGGTACCCGGCTCTCTTATACCCTAACATTTACATCCTGGAGGGAGGCTACAATAGTTTTTTCAATGCCTACCCAGAACGATGCGTTCCGCAAGCATACATTCGAATGAAAGATCCTGTACATCAGCGTATTTGTGAAGAAGAACTCCATCGCTTACGGGGATCCGCAAGACCTTCCAAAATATGGACATTCGGGCGTACGGATGGATTCAAGCTCTCTTCGAACACTAGGAATAGGGACCCTTAAAATGTAAGCATTTCTCTCTTCTCAGCCTGAGATTAGCTGGAATGACGCCTTGGGCAGATCCGTGCCGTGGTCAAACCTGCTCCATGTTGGACCTCGCTCGATACTACAGATGCTAACAAGCAAAAGGGCTGCCAGGGAGATAGACCAGGTGGATTAATGCTTATACTTTTGGCTAATATAATGGCTATGAGGTAAAGAGGAAGTCGCGGTTGTGAAGCAGGGCCGGTTTCCAAGCTTACTCAGGGTGATGGTGTAAAATGCCAAGTAGGATACAAGAACCCGCAACGATGCATCGAATACACGTACTGTGAAGTAAAACTTTGCTTCTGGCTATCAGTCAAATTGCATCACTCATATGCCAAACAGGTACCTTGCTATTCATAAGGCAGCCCTCGAGAATATATAAGATTCACGCTTATCCGAAAGTAGCTACCTAAACACAAATGGAGTATGAGGTTGGCATCGGCCCGGCTGCAGAGTGTTTTAGTAATTTATTTATCTTTTTTCTCTTTTAACACGCTTCCCACGTAACTTGGAAACTCAGACCAAGCTGAATCGTCCTATTTGACTTCTAGTGACCGGTGGCTTATCTGACTGGGGTGCTGCATCACGTAATGCCTAATATTATCAAAAACCAACACCTTGTTCTCTTCCCTTTCAATTCTGTCATCCTGTACTCTCAAGTTTTGGACCGACTCGTCGTTTAAGAAAGGTAAGACTGACAGTACACTTAGGGTTCATTCAACGTTAAAGTCTTTATAGAATCATATCCAATGCGTTTTAGAAAAGACGTTGCCAAAAGCCTAACGGGTAAGGCCAATAGTATGATGCACAAAACTCGAGCGATAGCCAATATCTCGGGAAATCACATGGCGAAAGGCACTAGATCTCAAGTAGGACGGTCTAAGAATAGACAAGAGGAAAGAACTTGTCTCTGTTGTGGAATAGGTCGCAAGTCATCGGATCTTCCTAGGGTCACCGAGTATTGGGCGTCGACTATGGAGCTATAGAGACTTTAGAGTATTACATCCATAATTCAGTATAAGAGAAGAATATAATGGAGGCCGAGTAAAAACGACAGTTTTATAGATAAGATTGCTGAGAGGTTAGCAAGGTGTTGGTGTAGAACATTGTCTTCAACTCAGTCTCGTGATGGTGGTGGCATACATCACCCCCCTTAAAGAGAGCGATTTATGTATGTAGCAAGTCATTAGTGGCTGACTTTACAAAGCAGCGTCTTGCTACGGCTTGTTCTGCGGCTTTCGCTTAGATTAGTATTGGACGAGAAGTTACTAGAAATATCTGTCTATTTAGCTGGAGCTGACTGTACCAGTCAGAGACAACATATAGGTCACAGCAATAAATCCTTCAGTCATCGCAGGCGCGAGCGTCGTACCTGCGCCTTGCGATCCAAGAAGTGCAGCAGATGCATTCCCACCAGCAAATAGGCCGTGAATCACGTCGCCATTTTTCCTCAGTACTCTTGCGAACTCATCAGTCAAAAGTCCTCCCCTTGTGCCAGCATCTCCAGGGAAGATCCTGATGGCATAGAAAGGGCTCTCTTTGACAGGGCCCATGCAAGGGTTTGGTGTGACATCTGGATCGCCGATGAACTGCTGGTATCTATCCTCGCCCCTACGGAAGTGCTTATCACGGCCATCGTCGCACATTCCGTTCCATTCATCCAAAGTTGCTTGTAGGTTCTGGGGTGGTACCAGAATCTGCTTTGATAAACCGTCTACGGTATCTGAGCGTACCAACAGGCCCTTTTCGACGGCTTGGTCAATTGACCATGGACTATGAAGCTCCCCAATAGGATATGTCTGCATGTATCTGTCATCGAAAACAAGCCAAAATTCTGCTGATCTGCTGCTTTTCTTTGCCCTTTCGTACATGGACCTAACAGCAGCACCATACGGTTCAGATTCGGAGAAGAAACGGCGGCCATGGCCATCCACCACAAAGGAAAAAGGCTTTGATATCGCGAACATGGCTTCTGTCACTTTCCCTGTTCCAGGGTTGATCATGGTTGGGATACCCCAGACTTGGTCCAGCTGCGCACTGTCAGCGTCAAGTACTTGGCTGACTCGAAGCGCAATTCCAATGTCTCCAGGAGCAGCGAGACTCCATCCCGCCATGGTAGATATCTTTGAGGCCCTTCCATCGGTAGATCCGATTCCGAGGTATGTGTCTCTCATCTTCTGATTTTGAGAGAAACCTCCTGTGGTCAGCACCACACCCAATGATGCGTGGATGTAGACCGGCCTCTCGCTGTGTCTACACAAGACCTTTGCTCCAATCACCCTGCCACTAAGATCAGATACCAAAAGTTCTTGTAGCTCGCATCGGGTCCAGATTGTCACATTGTTGTGCTCTTTGCATATCTTGAGGAGCTGAGCGATCAGCGACTGACCCATAGACATTGGTATCTCCATATCCTGAATTGGAGCCATGTTTTTGATGGCACATCCCGTGGAAAAAGGCGGCCTCGTCAGGACACACAAGTCTTCGAATCGGGAGATAACAGGTACATTTTCCTGAACTTGGAGGTATTTTACCCAGCCTTCCATGCTCGCTGCATCGAAAACATCGGGATCCAGGGTGCGGCCATATGCGACCGCTCCTTCCATATGTGGGTGATAATCTGGGAACTTGGAAGGAGCATCCATCCATCGAAAACCCTGGTTTCTGAAATAATTTACCATCTCCGGACCCTGTGTCAGAAAAGCCTCCAGTCTTTTGCTTTGCAGATCTCCGAGAACAATGTCTCTGTCGGTAACTGGGCTTGTAGCCTTCCCAACAGCTGTAATGTAATGTTCAGCCTTCTTTATACTATCCTTGATCCCAAGCTCTTGCATACGAAAATTGTTGGGCATCCACATGCAGCCACCGGACCTGAAAGTGGTGCCGCCGACATGATCCTCTTTCTCAACAAGGATGACTCTGCGCCCTTG
The DNA here is from genome assembly GCF_900067095.1 of Fusarium proliferatum ET1. Classification (NCBI taxonomy): domain Eukaryota; kingdom Fungi; phylum Ascomycota; class Sordariomycetes; order Hypocreales; family Nectriaceae; genus Fusarium; species Fusarium proliferatum. Next base: position 185,245 of record NW_022194807.1, on the reverse strand, counting down.
GTTTTGTACGGCTGCCGCCGCCGCTAGGCCGGCAGCACCAGCACCTACAATAAGGATATCGCATTCAAGAACGGACCCTAGATAATGACTAGAGTTCCCGCTATGGTGAGAGTCTTGCCTAGTGATAGGGTAGTTGGGTTGTGTGTTATGCGAGGGCATGGCTCAGGTCTTTATGGCGCTGGCGCAAAGGACGAGCAGCGCCTCGCTTGTTGGAAGGCTGAGTAAGAGTAATGAGTTTATGATTGGCTCTTAATACTCAATGATTGCCTGCTGAAAGTTTTTGTTTCTTCTTGAATTGCTGAGTAAAGGCAAGTTTGGCGAGAGCCAGAAGCTTTTTATAGAATGCTTCAATAAGATAAAGAATGCAGGCAAAGAGAACCAAGACCACGATGTATGTATGATCAGTGGGATAAGTCAACTTGGGGAATGCCGAGCTGCGTCTTGGACGAACCATGTTGTAGCCGAGATTGGTGGAATAGGGAGCAAAGCGCTTACGGTGCTTTTCACAACTTAAAAGATCTATTTCTCCAGAGCAGCTAGCTACAACAACCCCTTCTTGAGCTTCTCGAACCCAGACTTGTGAAGTCAATTCCAGCATAAATATAGAGCTAGCGTGCAAGCGACAGTAGCCAGACGCCATGGCGCTAGGGTAGTCACGCCCGAGATAGTTGTCATGTCTCACATGTATAGTTCTTCTTAGGAAAGGCGGATATTTTTGGATCATCTGCCACGTAGAAGTGGAATTTAATTCTAGCGATGCGCTATAGTTCTGCTTGTGAATTGATCTGCGGTATATCTCAACTCCTTTTCACAGACGTGAGTCAGCATGACCTTGCATAATGCGTCACGCAGACTAGAACGGTGGCAGTTCAAGTCCAAAACACTGAGCCATAAATTTCCGGCAGAGATATATGATGCAACATCGTCTGCAGAGCGATGCTATAAACGTAACGAAGGGTCACAGTTGCCAATGAGTACAATTTTTCTTTCTGAATAGCCACTGTGATAGGCACTAGTATAAGATACATTCACGGGCTCCTTTCTGGCTCCTCTTGGCTGGCCATCTACTGACGCCGCATCTGGTTATCGATTATCCGCTTGGTCAATATGCGCTATTACTCATTTCTAGCATTCACATTGGTGAATGTTGCAGTGGCCGAAGAGGTCCCGAATAAGACGTCAGTTACTTGCATATGACTTCTTTCGTGGCATATTCTAACCAATCTGGATAGTGGCAGAGGGTCGGTTGAGACATCTCACATGATGGATTCGACTATTCCCGCAATCACGGCACCCCCCCACAGCAACGCTGAGCGTGACTTTGATAGCTTGCTCTCGTCCTTAGAATTGCTTGCGAGCAAAGCAAGTGGGAAGGGCAGCAGCTTGTTGGATCATGGTGAAACGCTAATCCAGGACAAGGCGTCCGCCATCAGCACAGCTTTCGATGGATCAGAGACATGGATCTCCGACAAGATTGGGGAAGTGAATTCTCGAGTACTGAGTGCCATCAAAGAGGTTGCAACACAACTGAATGAAGGCAGCGATAACAGTGACGCCAGAGGTAGTAGCGCGGCTAGTGCTGGTGTAGATGTCCAGCGAAGCGTCGCTGCGGCTGCGGCGGTTTTGGGAGCCATCTTTATTGGCTTTGTGGCCGCTTGAGCAGAGTTTCTGGCGTAATTCAGATTCTTTTCCGAGGCCCATGGTCATGATGTGATATCCTTCTGACGCACTTGGAACATGTTGATAGTTGATTTGAACTCGTCTATTGTCTTATCCTCATTGAGTGCTGCAAAAAAGACCATGTTCCACGGAGCGTCATAATTCGTTTCCTGGTAAATAAGATGCAATTGTGATCACACATGTACACGTGTATGCACTGTATGTCTATAAAACAACAACCTGGATCTCGATATAGCTTTTGCTTTGGAGAGGCTGCAAGAATCTGGCTATGATGAGAAAATTAACACCTAAGGAAAACTGCATTTATTGAGAGGATTCTATG
>NW_022194807.1:177876-182658 GCF_900067095.1 Fusarium proliferatum ET1 | reverse complement strand
GCGAGTGCTTCTCAAGTCGTGGGCGCCTAGTAGCGAGGGCAAATTTTCCCAAAGAACGCGCTGTCTTTAGACAGATCGATAAACTTGGTAAAGTCTCTTCCTATTGCTAGATTGACTGCTGCATTCGGTGAGGGTGCTAGCCTCCATCCGGATGCGCTGCGGCCTTTCTGCAGTAGAAGATATGATCCGGTGCTTTGCGTCGGCCGCATGAGCAGACCAGGCGCGCATCGCCGTGGTCGAACCTCTCGTGATACGCGGCGAAGTCCCCGTTGGAGGGACCTCGCTGCCAGCAAGTGGTGTAAGGCTGCGCGCGGGAGCTCAGCTCTGTGGGCAGCCTTAGTCGCCTTGAGGTTGAGTCTCTTGTATTGCTCAGGAGCGGAGGTAGACCACCACGTCTCGAATGCTTCTTTTGGTTTTTGTCTCGCGATCCGTCGTAGGTAAGCCAGCGTTGGTTGAGACCTTCAGGTTCGAGGAGTGATGACGCTGCTTTTGCCAGTTTATCGCCTGTTCATTGCCAGGGATAGAGGAGTGTCCTGGGACCCAGAGTACTTGTGTGGCTCCGTGCGATGCCGCTAGAGCCTGAAACTCGAGAAAGACGTCTTGAGAGGAGTCGGAGGGCGTGCCTCGAGGCCGTGGCGGCCGCGAGGTTATCTAGACAGATGAAAATGGTTTGCGCTGCTGACCCTTGCAGGTCAGGGCGCTTTGAGGCCCTCTAATGCCCCAGTAGCTTCAGCGTCGAAGACCTCGGCAGGCCCAAGGCGACCTGATCCATCGAAGATGGGGACATTGTTCTGATGAATGGGGAAGCCGTAGCTTGCAGCTCCTTCCGAGGATAGAGAGCCATCTGAGTATACGACCCAAGGTGGAGCGGGTCCGAGTCTCTCAACCCAGTGGAGGAAGGCGCCGGTCGATTTCTCTTTTGACGCCATCTGGAGTGGAGGCATCTGTTCTTGATGGAAGCATCGCTGGACGAGTTTTGGCCGCTCGCAGGGCGCAAGCAGCTCGTCGGTGCGTCGGAGACGTGTCCTGAAGACACTTTTTGTCTGTATTTGGTATCTTCGTTTGATGAGGTCGTGGTAGGTAGGTCGGTCAGGCGGTCGACGCGGGCGCGTTCGGCCCGCCAGAGGGTGAGCCTCGTTAGCGATTTAAGTCGTTGCGGCGAATCTTAGTCGCTTTGCTTCGAGCAATTGGTCAATTGGTGGTATACCGCTTTCCCTATGTAGGATGGCGGGGAGTCGTCTTCCAGACAGGTAGTATCGCTCTCATGGCCTGATTATGGCTTGTTCATTATTTGTATGAGATGCTGATTGCTCGACGGTAGTTCCTTTGTGGGCTGATTCCATCGCGGCCTAGTGCTGCCTGGATACCCACGCCCTCCAAGCCGTGAAGTAGCACTGGCTCGACAACATGCTCTGACAGCACTTCGAACGGCGCTCGGTAGAGGGCCGTGTATCGTGTTAGTGAGACCCCGTAAATGATAGGCTACTGTCTTCGCTTTAGCCGCCCACTTCTCGACGTGGACCTGAACGATAGCCTGTATCCAGCCAGATGCCAAGCCAGCGCAGAGCTGATTCGGGGTGCTTCTCTGCATCGCCGTGGCGTACTGCGGGCAGTCCGAGCTTGCTACGGGAGAAGTGCATGACTTCGGTCTTCTTCGTGTCAAAGGAAACGCCGTTCGCTGCGCCCCTTCGCACCATCTCGGCGATGAGCTGGATGCCATAGCAGTAGTCTCGTCTAACGTGTCGGCTATGGACAGGATGGCCGTGTCGTCTGCATAGCCGAAGCGACCCCGGGGATTGCCCAGTCGATAGATTGGCTCAGTGTAGAGCAGAAAGAGAATCGGCGATACCGGCGACCCCTGAGGGAGGCCGCACTGTAGGGGAGAAGAGGGCGTGACGGTGTCTTGGTACCTGACACGCGCAGACCGGCCGCTCATGAAGGAGCCAGCCCAGCGAGCCAAATGGTTAGGCCAGCCCTGTTCGCGAAGACGCAGGACGAGCCTATGCACATGACCTATCGAAAGCCCTGGATATCCATTGTGACTAGAGTCGCCACTTTCTTGCTCGCAAACGCTTCTTCGATGTCATGTATCAGGGCTGTCACCAGGTCTGTTGCCGACCTCTTGGGCAACGCCCCCGTTTGCTGTGGGTGAAGGACGCTGAAGTGCACCGTTGCCCAGGCCAGACGGCGTGCGATCAGCCGCTCGAGTCCCTTGCCGAGACAAGAGAGCAGTGAGTTGGTCGCCATGCTCGTGGTTCTGTGAGGTCTCTGCGCCCCGGTTTTGCGATCATGACCACCTCCGCTTCCTTGAAATTTTGGATGATGCCTGTTGCAAGGCATCTTGCGAAGAGACGGCGGATGTGTGTCCCGATGATATGCCATACTGTCTCGAGAAGTTTGACTGTGATGTTGTCCGATCCCGGGGACGTGTTGCCTGTGCTCAGGGTTGCATACTGCGCCTCTTCCATGGAGATCTCTGAAGGGAACGGTATCGGTCTACGAGGAGTGACAGGCGTCCAAGGGTTTGCAATGTCGTCCTCTGCAGTTCTTCTTCTAACGTAGCCTGTCGGAGTGCATTGGCTTTGTCTATCTGGGTCTCATAGACAACATTGTCGACTTGTAGCGGTGGAGGCTGAAAGGCTCCAGGGGATTTCAGCACCGGACAGCTTGAAAAGCGCTGCTGCTGGAGAAGCTATCGATGAGGTTCCGCCAATACTTCCTTTTAGCACGACGAACTACACGGTGAAAGTCTCGCTTGGCCATCTGGACATCTTGGTTGAAGCCCAGAGGGTAGCTACGTCTGATGGCTCGAAAAGTAGCCGCGGCGTCGGCGCACTCCTCCGTCCACCAGGGAGCTGGACGTCCACCTTTGCGTGCAGGCCGGCCAGATGCTTTTGCTGCTGATGTTAGTAGATTTACGAGTGCCAACGTAAGCTCGTCTAGTTCCGCAGGGGTCGAGTGTGTCAGGGGGATTTCCGTGGTTCCAAGTTCTACGATCTCACAATCCGTTTGGCTCGTCTTCCGTCGTCACTCGGATCTTGGCCGGCTGCATCGGAGTCGATCTAATATCAGGGAAGGTCAAGCTGAGTGTGAAATGGTCGGAGCTAGTGGCGAGGTGGTCCTCGAAAGTTTCGGCCAGCGGCAGGTTGGTGAATGCAAGATCGATTGTGTTGCCGTGCGGATTTGTGTATGTCTAGAGTATTGAGAAGGTTGAGGTCGTTCTCTGACGTCCAGTCTGCAATTTCTTGGCCGCGATTCGTAGCTTGGCCCGTCTGCCAACTATGGTGTCTGGATTAAATCGCCAGCGACGAGGCAGCGCTCCGGCACAGGCCATCGAAGTAGCGTGTTCAAGGCTCCTTCTCGTCGTTCTGCGATAAAGTTGGCTATCGTCATGCCGTTGACTGTGATCCAAAGAATGTCACGTGTCTCAAAGGGGCGAATCTGGTCAGCCAGAAGTCTTGGGTCTCGTCGAACATATGTCATCACTCTAGGCCGAGTGTCGTTGCTGTTCCACATGTCGACTGGCGTGAACGTGTCGACGCGATGTTCTTGGTTAGGCAGCGGGCTTTAGTATGAGCTGTCCACGGCTCCTGCAGGAGTACAATGTCATATCGTTCTGAGTCGGCTAGCGCCAGGGCGCAGTCGTGGGCCGGAGGGATCTTGCCGACGTTGGCCTGGAAGCCTTGAGAGGCTTCTTGTCGTTCTTTCGTGTCTGCGAGTACCTATTCCTGGTCATAGTCATGAGTACGGCTTGTCAGAATTATACGACGCTTCTTCTTCGGTGAGCTTAGTCCATGGTGTTCAGGCTCCTTCCTCTGCTTCGTAGGTAGCCCGGGGAGCTGTGGCCACCATGATGCACGAGGGTGCTCCCGATGCAGCTGGACTCGGAGCGTGAGCGTCTGGCTGTTCATCTAGTCCGATGTCGCCCCTTCGCAGTTCAGACGCTCCTTGTTGGGATTCCATATGCGTCTCTAGCTGTGTTTCTGAATATCGTTGTCGGTATGTTTCCGCGCCCACCATTCGGACATGTTCTCGTTGTTCTTTGGTAAGCCGGCGAAGGACGCCGCGCACTTTCTTCGGCCGAGCTGGGCACTTACGAAGGCTGGCGTCGTGGGGCCCTAAGCAATTGACGCACTGTTCTGGTGCAGCACAGCCGTCTGCGATATGGTCAGTCTTGCCACAGCGTCGGCAGACTGGCTGTCTACGGCAGTTGCGGGCAAAGTGGTAGTCCCCCGTTTCGCACTGTTTAGGTTGGACGGTTTTGTCTATGAGTCTGGCTGCACGGCTGCCAAAGAGGGACCAGAATCTCTTGGTGGGCTTGAGAAAGGACACAAGTAGAGTCTTGGTCAAGGGATTATCCGAGAATTGTCTCCCAGTACGTATATCAACGGGCTTGAGCCCTGTCTGGATTTCTATCTCATCGCTGACAACGCTGTCACTATCCACCTCATTGCCGCGAAAGTCGGTCAGTCTTCTGGGAAAGTGTGAGACCACATAAGTGTGCCATTCCTTGTTCGTTTCTACTGCCATAGCTCCCAGCTCAGCCGCCCACTCGGCCCGCTTCTCTACGGAGAAAGTCGCGCGTTTCGAGGTCGGCAGCCAGGATGGCCCATCCTGATCTGACTTCAAACACCTGTCGAATCTTGTCTGAGACGGCGCCGAGTTTTTCCCGGATCAGGGTCCGGATTGCGTAGCCACTGTGGGCCCTGGCCGGAGCTCCGGCTTCTAGACGGATGAAGACACGGAGGTCTTGTCGGGGTGGAGCGATGGTCGATTGTTGCC